>NW_026611585.1:187500-471499 GCF_029633865.1 Lampris incognitus | reverse complement strand
CTCCCTCCATCCCCCCCTCCATTCCCCCTTCCATTCCTCCCTCCATCCCCCCTCCATTCCCCCCTCCATTCCCTCCCTCCATTCCTCCCTCCATCCCCCCCTCCATTCCCTCCCCCCTCCATCCCCCCCTTCATTCCCCCCTCCATTCCTCCCTCCATCCCCCCCTCCATTCCCTTCCCCTCCATCCCCCCCCTCCAGTCCCCCCTCCATCCCCCCCTCCATTCCCTCCTCCTTCCATTCCCCCCTCCATTCCTCCCTCCATCCGCCCCCTCCATTCCCCCCTCCATTCCCTCCCTCCATTCCTCCCTCCATCCCCCCCTCCATTCCCTCCTGGATTTGACGAAAAGAAGCCGTATGAAAACTGGACAAATTAAGTGGAAATATGGAGACGGGTGACGAACTTGGACAAGAAAAAGCAAGCGTTGGCTGTGGCTCTATCGTTGACAGGTAGAGCGAGGGATACTGCTTTAGGAATAAATGTGGATGATCTAAATAAGGATGATGGAATGACCACTTTGATTGGGGAACTTGACAAGATTTTTTTGAGAGAAGAGAAGGAACGGGCTTACGAAGCCTATTCTGAGTTTGATCGAATATCGAGGGAAAATGGCGTCTCGATGGTGGACTTTATTGTTGATTTTGAACAGAAATACAACAGGATCTGTAAATTCGAGATGGTTCTGCCCGACGCTGTTTTGGCGTTTAAACTACTGGATACAGCAAGTCTTGATGTGAAAGACAAGCAACTGGCATTGACTGCATGTGGTAAGCACACTTTTGATTATATGAAGTCAGCACTGAAACGCATATTCGGAGAAAAACATGAGCAGAAGGCGGGAGCCATTAACGTGAGTCAGGATGCAGCCTACTACACAGATCAAAGAAAACCGCACCCACGAACCCAAAGTGTGCAAGCTAGAGGACCACTCGCAGGCACAAATCCACTTGACAAGTACGGAAGACGAACAAAGTGTGGGATTTGTCAAAGCACATTCCACTGGGTGAAAGATTGCCCACATAAGAAAGAACACGTAAAGATAACAGAAGAAAATAAATGCACAGAAGAACCTGATGAGTGTAATATAACGCTGTTTTCTAAGGAATCGGATACGGAAATATTCATGGTTGAGGCTCTGGGATCAGCTGTCATTGACACGGCATGCACAAGGACTGTCTGTGGTGAAAAATGGCTGAATAACTATGTAGGGGGACTAAATGAGAAAGAGGTACAGAAAATAGTTAACACAGAGAGTAGCAAGCCTTTCAAGTTTGGGGATGGGCGAGTTGTACATTCGACAAAAAAGGTCAAGATACCAGCCAAGATAGGAGAAACAAAATGCTGTAGACACAGAAGTGGTCCCATCTGACATCCCTTTACTGCTGAGTAAAACGTCGCTAAAGAGAGCAGGAGCTGTGCTGAACTTGGAGAACGATACAGCAATAATGTTTCGGCAACCGATAGCTCTGAAGATGACCTCCTTAGGATACTACTGTCTGAACATAATGGATAATGAGTCACCATGCGATACATATGAGAATGTGGTCCTGGCCATCACAGAGAATATGACTAAGGAACAAAAACACAAAGCTTTACTGAAACTTCACAAGCAATTCGGACATGCATCAGTTGACAAACTGAAGAAGCTGCTGATAAGTGCTGGAAACTCTGATAACGAGAGCACTGCTATTCTAGAGGAGATAGTAGGAAAATGTGAGATTTGTCTTAAGTACAGCAAGCCTAAGCCTAAGCCCAAGCCTGCTGTTGGGTCTGCCCATGGCCTCCCGATACAATGAGACTGTGGCAGTAGATTTACATGAGCTAGAACCGAATGTGTGGTACCTGCACATTATCGATCACTTCACACGCTTCAGTGCGGGTGGCATTGTGACCTCAAAGAAACCAAGTGTGATAGTGAAATGCTTTGGACATTCCTGGATCAGTGTCCATGGTCCACCGGAGCGTCTCTTCAGCGACAACGGTGGCGAGTTCAACAACGAGGAAATAAGAGACATGGCAGAGAACTTCAACATCGAGATAAAGACGACTGCTGGCTATAGTCCATGGAGCAATGGCTTGCTGGAACGCCATAACCAAATGCTCAGAGATAATACTGAAGGTAAAACTTGACAACGGAGTTGACTGGAAAACTGCACTGGATTGGGCACTCATGGCAAAGAACACAGTGCAGAACGTACATGGCTTCAGCCCACATCAGCTGGTGTTTGGACAGAATCCGAACCTTCCCTCTGTGTTAGTGGATCAGCCACCTGCTTTGGAGGGAACTACTATGAGTGCATGGGTGGGACAGCACATAACAGCATTACATGCAGTAAGGAAAGCTTTCATAGAGGCAGAGTGCTCAGAGAGAATCAGAAGAGCTCTACGAAAGCAACTTCGTCAAACAGATGAGAAGTATGAAACTGGGGACAAGGTGTTCTACAAAAGGACAGACTGTGTTGAGTGGAAAGGTCCTGGAGTCGTGATACGACAAGATGGGGTGGTGATCTTTGTACACCATGGTGGGACCTATGTCAGGGTTCATCATTCTAGGTTGCAGAAGGTTGATAAGAGTGAAGTAGGTGCTAGTGAGGGTCTAGAGCACCCTGGGGAGAATGTTACTGAGGGCAATATGAAAGTACCTGTTACTGATAGTGATGTGGATGTTGATAACAATGACAGTGGGAACATACCTGGTACTGATTGTGACATAGATGTTGATATGAACAATGACGGTGAGGCTGGGGGTGTTACAGACAATGATACAGATGTCACTGAGGGTAACAATCATAAGGATAATCAACAGACAGGCATAAGGGTAGCAGCCTCCCTAGGGCTGAAAACAGGTCAAACAATCAGCTTTGTGGATAATGTAACAGATGCGTCTCACAGAGCTAAAGTGATGGGACGAGCAGGAAAGGCTACAGGAAATAACAGAAACTGGTACTGCCTACAGTACTTAGAACTATCTGACATCGCTGGTACTATGGGGTCAGCTGATCTTACTAAGGTAGACAATCTTCAGGTTAATCCACTGGATAGTGTAGAACTATGCTCTGATATGCAGGAAAATGATGTATTAGTCACAGGTGGTGTTTCATTTGATAAGGCTAAACTAGATGAAATAAGTAGCTGGAAGAATGATGGGGTGTTTGAGAAGGTAAAAGATATGGGTCAAAGGCATGTGTCCACTAGACGGGTGTGCACACTGAAAGAAACCCCTGATGGTGTAATACCCAAAGCGCGTCTTGTGGCTAGAGGTTTTGAAGAATTCAACACTAAAGATCTATAGAAGGACTCACCTACATGCTCATCAGAGTCCCTCAGACTACTCATGTCAGGTCTATGTCAGAATAAGTGGCATCAAATAACTTATCCAGAACAAAAGGATTCATCGTATTCTGTGGTCAGCTACAAAAGAACAGCTGGCAGACTGTCTGACCAAAAAGGGAGCCTCTTCCCTGGTATTACTTAAGGCACTGAATAATGGACAATGGAAGCTAGATGACTGAGTCTGACTGTTGATAACTGAGCATGAGCTCATTAAAAATTAATAATTAAAAATTATTGTTGCATACATTGATGCAACTGAGTTGCAACCTGTTGTTGTTTCTACTTGTTTCTGTTCTGTGTAAATGTGTATGAGTTGTCTGTTGTCAGCATATACATTAAGTTTTGCTAATGTTGTCACTTATTGCAAAGCAGTCCCTTCTCCCGTGGTTTTATTCATGATGTCATCAGCGATTAGTCAATGTCGACTTGACTTTCATCACAAAACAGCTAACTTCAAAAACTCTTAAGTCATACAACCCCTAACACACACACAAAGTTGCACACACAAACATGCCCGTCCATCCATCCATCCTTTCCCCCACCTACCTTAGCGTCATGCTCCTGCAGGTGTGTTCCACTGGCGTGCAGGTAGTTAAAGAGGTCCTCAGAGGGCAGTGGTCTCTCCAGCATCAGGATCAACTCTTGCTCCACTTCAAACCTTTCATGCAGGGTCACTGCTGCACTCTTCCCCATCACTCCTGGGTGACCTGCAAGCAGCAGAAGCCCCAGTTCCAGGGGAAACCCAAACTTTTACCCATCTCGAGTCTGACAGAGACAAAGAGTTACAATGAGGTTGCTGAGAACCGCCTCAGGTTAAGGATTTTAACAAAAACCCAAGTCAACTTACCTTTATAAGGATTAATTAAAGAACAATGAGAGATAGAGATGTTTTGATTTTAACTATGCAGTTAATGCACTGGGCACTACTGCTTCTGATAAAAAACTAAAAAGTTTCAAAAGATACTGACATTTCAAGAGCTTTTGGGGACAAAAACAATGTCACCATTGTGAAGGTGTCCACCTTTTCTTTGGGAATTTGTAAGGCCACCTTCAGGACAGACACACACAACACCTGTAGTTAAATTATATGCTTTACACTTCTGGTCAAATCTGAATGTCCGACACCTTTTATAAGAGAACACAAGCCGTTTTCTGTACAATCGCTACGTATTTCGTATGCGTAAGGTCACCGAATGTTTGTAATACTCCCACGTGTATTACAAAAAGACTTGAAATGGGCCATTTGAGACTACTGACATTATGTAGACCAGTGACAGACCTTAGTCGGTATGCAGATATTGGATCGTCGACAGCAGAATGGTCACCAGAAACTACAAAGTTATTTTCCTGCAGCTGCACTGCTTTCACACTGCCCAAAAAAACCCGCTAACATGCGCCAATTTACACTGACCAAAGGCGGACATGAGCGGGGTTTTGCCAGTGTGAAAGCAGTAACATGTCCATTTACATTACTGCCACGTGGTAATTAATCAGAGCCTCTGAATAGCACAAAGCCTTTGCATACCAACACGGCCGAATGGGTCTCCATGTTAACTGTTCCAATAGATTTGATCATTCTTCCAACGCATGCCAGGCTAACCACATGCATACAAACCGCTTGTCACTCAACAAGTCAAACAGACTGACGAATGGATGACGTTGCTGACTAGTGAGCCGCTATTGCAGCAGTGTCGTCAACCAGCACTTGCCCCCATCAGCGTTACCGTTGGCCTAACATGACATTTAACATCCTGGGACTTCACAACTATATTATTCATAACTGCCTGGTTTACTACTAACAAAAGACGTGGGATGAGTATTAATCTTAACAATACGACTGGCTATTTCTCGCAAATTCACTGATTACACTGCGGCCGTAACCACGTGACACGTTTTCCTGCGTAGTGGCTGCTTAGCTCGCTCACATACTCAAAACTCTTTTCCAAACACGAGGCGAAACAAAGAACAGCTCAACACCACATTAGCCAACATCTTACACAATGTGTTAATTACCTCGTCTACTGTATCTGTGGCGAACAAATCCATATTGTACGCGGTCAAAATATGCTTAGTTTCTTTCGTTCGTAAAACGCGCTTACCGAAATAGAAGCCATTTTGTAGATGGTCCCAGGCACGTTCGCAAGCCCCCCCCCCACACACACACACACACACACACACACACGGGACGTCATTTTAAAGGCCCAGTTGTCCTCCATATGGGAACAGGTCTGAATACAGCGGCATGTACAGTATGAGATATATGATCAAAAACGCCATGTCGACTCAAATGAACCGCTGGGTCTCAATGACACAGCAGCTCGCTCAACGGTAAAATGGCTGCCGCAGCCTGTGTGGCACATAACGCGCGGAACATGGCGCCAAGCTTGCAGGACAAAAGACAGGTTTTGGCCAGTGTCTCTGGCCAGCCCCTCGCTCACAAACCTAACGTTACGTTTCCCAAGTTAAGTGGCGAAGACACGTTCAAGTCGGCGACATTAAAAAAAACAGCCATTTTAGCTATCCACATACACACAAGTTGTCTTCACTCCAGTTGGTAACCCGTGTTAAGGCCGGCATTAGCTGCTAAGTAGGCGTTATAACCTGATATAAGAAAAAATATGTCCCACAGAATACCACACAAAACAGCTTGCATTGACTTATGTGCACATTACATTAAGTCGCAACGTTATTTCTCAATCAGCAATATTCGGAAACTTTACATCTGGATAAAAATAAAGTTACCTCCTGTCACGACCTCCTAACGAAACGCAGCGGACACGGGCTCGTCACAACATGGCGGCGATCAGGATAATGACCTCCCATCACCCCACGCGTGCGTCCCGCCCCTAAAGCGCCCGCCAATTATATTCAATTTTTAAAAACAGTATTTTATTTCAAACTGTTTATGTGATGAAAGAATACTGTTTCACTTCTTCGTTTTCACATCTAGGCAAATATTACGTGTTATATGGGTCCAAATTAAGTTACCTGAATCTGATCCATCCATTTCCCAAACCGCCTATCCTGCTCTGAGGTGGCGGGGATGCTGGAGCCTATCCCAGCAGTCACTCTGACCTTTCAGGCTAAACACGATTTCATTTCAATTCCATTTAGCTGCAGTTAATTGCGATTACATGCGCTTGACCCATGCCAAACTCGGAATGACACAACTGAATCAGGTGTGTATATATACACTCACTGGCCACTTTATTAGGTACACCTTGCTAGTACCGGGTTGGACCCCCTTTTGCCTTCAGAACTGCCTTAATCCTTCGTGGCATAGATTCAACAAGGTACCGGAAACATTCCTCAGAGAGTTTGGTCCATATTGTCATGATAGCATCACGCAGTTGCTGCAGATTTGTCGGCTGCACATCCATGATGCGACTCTCCCGGTCCACCACACCCCAAAGGTGCTCTATTGGATTGAGATCTGGTGACTGTGGAGGCCATTTGAGTACAGTGAACTCATTGTCATGTTCAAGAAACCAGTCTGAGATGATTCGAGCTTTATGACATGGCGCGTTATCCTGCTGGAAGTAGCCATCAGAAGATGGGAACACTGTGGTCATAAAGGGATGGACATGGTCAGCAACAATACTCAGGTAGGCTGTGGCGTTGACACGATGCTCAATTGGTACTAAGGGGCCCAAAGTGTGCCAAGAAAATATCCCCCACACCAATTACACCACCACCACCAGCCTGAAGCGTTGA
The DNA here is from genome assembly GCF_029633865.1 of Lampris incognitus. Classification (NCBI taxonomy): domain Eukaryota; kingdom Metazoa; phylum Chordata; class Actinopteri; order Lampriformes; family Lampridae; genus Lampris; species Lampris incognitus. The sequence goes on along the minus strand of NW_026611585.1, from coordinate 464,454 downwards.
TACAAGGCAGGATGGATCCATGCTTTCATGTTGTTGACGCCAAATTCTGACCCTACCATCCGAATGTCGCAGCAGAAATTGAGACTCATCAGACCAGGCAACGTTTTTCCAATATTCTATTGTCCAATTTTGATGAGCCTGTGCGAATTGTAGCCTCAGTTTCCTGTTCCTAGCTGACGGGAGTGGCACCCGGTGTGGTCTTCTGCTGCTGTAGCCATCTGCCTCAAGGTTCGACGTGTTGTGCGTTCAGAGATGCTCTTCTGCATACCTCGGTTGTAATGAGTGGTTATTTGAGTTACTGTTGCCTTTCTATCAGCTCGAACCAGTCTGGCCATTCTCCTCTGACCTCTGGCATCAACAAGGCATTTTTGCCCACAGAACTGCCGCTCACTGGATATTTTCTCTTTTTCGGACCAGTCTCTGTAAACCCTAGAGATGGTTGTGCGTGAAAATCCCAGTAGATCAGCAGTTTCTGAAATACTCAGACCAGCCCGTCTGGCACCAACAACCATGCCACGTTCAAAGTCACTTAAATCACCTTTCTTCCCCATTCTGATGCTCGGTTTAAACTGCAGCAGATTGACTTGACCATGTCTACATGCCTAAATGCATTGAGTTGCATTGAGTTGCTGCCATGTGATTGGCTGATTAGAAATTTGCATTAATGAGCAGCTGGACAGGTGTGCCTAATAAGGTGGCCGGTGAGTGTATATTGTAGCGAATTCGGGGGTCAACGCAACCACAGGAACTGCCGCGGCCGGGAAGCGAACCCGTATCGCCCGCACCGCAGGAGACATCGCTAACCGCTAGACTACAGGGTCAGGCCCGCGAGCCAGCGGCCAGCGTGTCTTCTTATCCATGCACGTTACAATATTCTGATTTTGGGTGGTGATGGATGAGACGCCAGTCAAAGCAGAAAAAATATTTTAAAGTTGAGACTTAACATTTCTGTGTGGTTCACACTTTACAGAACATGTGAGGGCCAGTTAATATAAGATGTCGGCCCACAGTCGGCCCACGTGTTATGCACCATTACAGTGCCACCATTGCCAGACTTGGCCCGCCTTCGGTGAAAACACCACTTGTCGATGGTTTAAGGGCACATTTCGGCCAGAGTCGTCAGCTATGTGGGAGGTGATTCTGGATGTATTCAAGAGCTTTTGTGGATTAAAGTGTTGTTGAAGTGTGATCATTATAGAATAATTCATTACCCAAACCGCTCATCCTGCTGTCAGGGTCGCGGGGATACTGGAGTCTATCCCAGCTGTCATTGGGCGGCAGGCAGGGAGACACCCTGGACATGCCGCCATGCCATCATAGGGCAGGAATATTAGTCTAACTGTTCTAATATCAGCTGTTCCACCATGGTTACTACCTCAACCAGCAGTAGATTTCTCTATATTGGATGGTTTACACTCAAAAAGAAACACGGTCAATGTGCAGGCTTATGTGGACACTGTTATAAATAAAATATATGAACACTATTTACGTTAATACTAATTAGGATATTGTAATATATCCATACTCCCGCTAAGAGGCGCTGCTGTTTTCAGGAGTTTCCGGGCTGTGGAGTTCTCTCATGGATGTATTAAAGTATTATAGTTCTACTATAATACTTCCTTGGGTTCTCTTTTTTTTTGTGAAGATTTTTTTTTAACAATTTCAAACTTACAAACAACATGGCAATAACATTTCCATGTTCGCACAATAGGACCTGGTGCATACAAAGGAAAGATTGAAAAAAATAAAACAAACGAGAGGTTGAAATAACATCAATATAAAATACATAAAATTAAACAGGGCTAGGGCTTTTTGGTTAATTATATTCTTCTATTATACTAAAAAGTTTTACTGCATTTTTTATTTTCATGACTTTAAGGGCCTTTGTATAAGCAAGAAACTCTCTGCGAAATACACAAAAGTCAGGTTTCACTTTCACATATTTTGATTTGTGTTTATAACATTTCCCGAAAATAAGAACGTCGTTGACTAAAAAGTCATCGTTGCTATTGTCCATGGCAAGTCAATAAACAATGTCCTTCAGAGAAAAGTTTTCCAGTTGGAAAACCCTTGGGTAAAGCCAGTCATGTATATCAAGCCATAAAGTTTCATAATTCACACATTGGAAAAATAAATGATCAGTCGTTTGAGCATCATCACAAAATACACAATTATTGGTTTCAATTCCAAATCGCTGTCGTAACAATTCACTGGCTGGATACACTCCATTTAAAAATTTAAAATGGATTTCCTTTGCTTTGGGATTTATGGGGAATTTAAGATATTTAGTTAGTAACATGTGAATAGTTCTTTGAGTAGACTTGTGAAATTGAGTTTCTGTAAGATACTATAGAGTTTGAAATGTTATTAAACATATTTATAATTGTTTTATTTGGGAATCTGACTTCATTAAAATCACAGCCTCCAACTAAAAGTTGTGGGAGACAAGGGGTGATAGAGTAGAATATGTTAAAATTCCTTTGATTAATAGATTTAGGGATTGCTTTAGTTATAGATTTAAATACGTAACGGTTTCCAATTAAATCATATTTAAGGCAGAAACTCTCAAACGATATGATACAGCCACTACTATCAACTACGTAATTGGGTCACTGACCAAAAACCTTTCACCATCCAGTCCTTGTTATAAAATGATTTCTTTTTAACCATAATATATCTATTATTCCATAATGGTGTATTATGTGGGGTGAAATTGCGATTGTATAAGAGTTTCTAATATAAAAAGACCTGCTGGTGAACAAGGGAAAATTCAATCGGGAGTCTTTGAATACTGAAGTCACATTTAAGTAACAATTCTATACTTCCCAACTTCTTAACTGTTTCTCTGGGAAAATGGAACCAAAAGCTATTGTTGTTCAGAAAAGACTTTAGCCAATTGATTTTCAACGTTCCATTTACAAAATCAAAACCGATAGCTTGTAGGCCTCCATCTTTAAAATCTCTGCTCTCTTAACTTAGTGGATTTTCATTTTCCAAAGATAATCAAAACTGACCTGATAGATCTTTTTAATAGCTCTACTTGGAATAGCCATCGAGTATGCCAGATACATGCACCTTGAAATGCTTTCCGTTTTAGTCAAAAAGATTCGACCTAATAAACTAATGCCTCTCCATAACCAAGAGTTAAGTCTAGTTTGGCATTCATCCACTACCTTCCACACATTCATATTTTGATACATATTTATGTCCAAGTACTAAACAGTGGATTTTACAGAAATGCTGTATGCCTCTGTTAAATGACTTTGATGAACTGGCATTAGCTCACACTTGTTCAAATTTAACTTTAGACCAGAGGCTTTGGAGAAAAATCTGAATCATTTGAAGTATTCCGGGGACTTCAGTTAGCTGCTTCATAAAGATGGTTGTATCATCTGCTAACTGGCTAATGATTACTGGTTTCCCAAGTACATCTAATGGAGTGATAGTTGAATTTTTAATAAAGACAGAAAGCATTTCTGTAGCAATTATAAAGAGAGAAGGGGAAATGGGACAACCCTGTTTAACGCCGCGTTTGGTTATAAATCGGGGTGACGTACCTCTTGGTAAAGAGACTGAACAATTTGTATTTTCATAGAGATTCATGTTTTGAAACTTATCCCCAAAACCTAATAACATTAAACAATGGCATTTTTTTTTGAAAAAAGTGCTCAATTGAATCAAATGCTTTATAAAAGTCAAGAAATAGAATAAAACCATCATCTTCTATTAAATGTCTATAATCTAAAAGATCAAGCATTAAGCAAATATTGTTGTGAATGGATCTACCCTTCATAAAACCAGGTTGAGAATCCCTTATAATTTTATGTAGATTCTTTTTTAACCTATTAGCATAAATAAGGGTCACGATTTTGTAGTCGTTGTTGAATAATGTGATTGGTCTAAGATTATCTAATATTTTGGGGTCCTTATGAAGCTTGGGAATTAAAGTTATTATAGCTTGTTTCATAGTGGAAGGAAATTTAATATTGTCAGTTGATTCTTTTAACATAAGAGAGAATGCAACTTTAATAAGTCCCAAAAATGTCTATAGAAATTGGCAGTAAGTCCATCCCTACCTAGAGATTTGTCTAAAGACAAACTCATTACTGCTTTATCCAGCTCATCTGAAGTAATTCCAGCATCACACAACCATACGAACACATCAACAATACAGAGAATACGAGCTTTGATATTGTTGAAGAAGTCAGCATCCTGAACAGAAAAGGTTGAAGAATACAATTTACTGTGTTAGTAATTAGTATTAGTATTGAGTAGCAGCAGAATACTTCACAACTGCTATCATTAAACGTTTATTGACATGCTACAGTACCAGAGAAAAAGTTAAATCTATGTTAACATTATTTTATTATAATGTTAAACTTTATTTCACTCTCTCTCTCTCGCACACGTAAGGAATCCAGCTTTGGTAAGGAATGAGCTTTGGCTCAAGATAAATCAAACAATAGCAAACAAACAAACCAACACAAAACCAATTTCTGTCACGTATCTGGAAAGAACCCAAAAGCAGACGGGACAAGCAGGTAAGGGAAGAAATCAAGTCTTATGGCCGGACTCGATGAAGCAGCAATCATTGGCAACGCTGTCTTCGGGAGGGGGGCGGAGTCGGCTTGTGTTCGTCACGTCAATGCGTCTCTGTGTGTGTCGGAAAAAACAGTGCTTCGGCTTGGAGTCGCCTTGTCACCAAAGTGGGGAGGCGCTCTCCTTCCAGACTGCCGGCCCTCGGACAGATGCAGTTGGCGAACGCATGCAGTACGAGGGTGGGTGTTTGAATTAAAATAGGGATCGATTGGCCACTAAATTGGGAGAAAAAAGGGAAAAATCCAAAATACATTTATAAAAAAAAAAAAAAAAGAAATCAACTCTTCATTCAAGTGGCCCATCCCAGGGGTAGAGCAGGAGTTGGCTCAGTGGCAGGTAGACTGGCAGGCACAAGTCCATCAATGGCTACGTTCCAGCCAACACTGGTCCACAGTGGAGGCTTTTTAAGGGTGACGCCGATTGCTTGATGGCCAGCTGCTGTGCCGGGGTGAAGGAGGGGTCAGCAGGTGTCCAGGGAGAAGAGGGGTTAGGCTTGGGCTTTTGGCTCATGACTTCTATTTATTTAGCACTGGCCTACTGATCTGAGGAATGCTATAATGCTCGACTTCACTCAATGTGGCCAGGGGTGCTCGGGTTGGACCCGTCAAACTGGGCAGTGCTGGCCGCTGAATGTGGCCGAGGCTCGACAATGTATGTGGGCAGGGGTGGTCGCGCTGGCACTACAATCAAGCCCAAAGTCGCGCGACGTTTCGCTGTTTATGTACCTTCTTCAGGCGAGGCCTTATTCAACTAAGAGAGGCAGGGTTAAGCTTAAGGTTAGGGTTAGGCTTTTAAATCCGCATTCCCAAATACATTGCAATTAACCTTGTGCACTGTCCATCGACATGGTGTTTAGATGGCGGCCACAGTCCCCCACCAACTACCCCACCGTCCCACGCAATCCAAAAATTCAATGGCAGCTAATAATGGTCCCTCAGTTTGGCTCAGTCGCATCATCGGGACCCCAATTTGGTCCCCTGTTTCACTACAACAAAGCCCAAAGTCGCGCGACGTTTCGCTTTTCTTCAACCCTCTTCAGGCGAGGGTTTAGACTTTTCTACGAGCGGCATGTCGGTGGCCTTCTAAGGCTCGTGAAAATCAAATCACTTGATTGGAAGCTGCCAATTTGCCATAACAATATGGAAGGACCTCTAAAATCTGTTGTACATACTTTGTGCTACTGCACTTACCAGCATGCTTTGTGTCTTGCACATTTCCTATGTTCTTGTGGGTTTCGAAACATGTGAACCAATGGAATGTATTTGCTCTTTGTATTTTTATTCGAATTTTGTTATTAGCCAATGATGTGGTGTGGAGTTGTTATGCCCGCGAAATCACGAGCTTCGCAACAGTCCATCTCCTCACGGAGAGGGAGGAGTTAGGCAGCCCGAGTGAGTACGACGAAGAGAGAGGGCCATTTTTCTGCTGCTCCGTCTAAGTACCCGTTTCGCGGAGACTTTATACACAGCCCGTGTACTAGGCCCGCATTTGAGGTCAGGAGTGTTGCGATTGGCCCGCGGTCGTATGCTTGCTGGTGGGCTTTGTTTTAGTATGCCGATTATTTTGTTTATGCCCCATAGCCAGTGTCGCCGCTAGCTAGCTAAGTGCATTTAGCATCCAGTGCTAGTGTGTTAGCTAGCCGACTAGAGTTGTGGAGGCTAGTCAGAAGTCATCGGGCTGCGCTGGACGGTGATCTAACTAGGGGAGCCGCTCTGCTCCATTCCTGGGACCTGTCTGCTATCCAAAGAGGACTCGCTTCATCTGCTCTATCTTCGCCAGGGTTGTTTGAACATTGCAACCTTTGGCCATCTTGCGGCGGGTGGAGGCTGCTACCGGGGAGCCGACACCTGCCAGCTGCTAGGCTAGCACTACGCCTTCCATCCTCTGGACTGCACACAGCCTCCCGGTCGAGGGGGCGATGGGTTGTGAGTAACCCGAAAATTTCATTTATACTCACACACACACGCACACTTTTATCTCGTCGCCTGGGCATCGTAGCGGTGGCTGCCTTGCCCTCCGCTCAGAGAGCTGCTTTAATGTGCACCAACGGGCCCCAACGGAAAGTGCTGGGTATTTGTGTGTTCTTTTGATACTTTCTTCCTGTTTATTGTGACCGCTTGTCCCACCCTGTGTAATTTCAATTAATGTTTATTTAATCAGCAATACTACACTCGTGTGGTACTCTCTCTCTCTCTCTCTCTCTCATTATTATCAAATAAATCCTATTATTATTAATTATATTTCGGGTGTATTGGCAGCTCATTTTCCGCATATGCAAAGCCTAGGTTACTTATAGAGTGCTGGTAATAAGCTTGTACAGTAATTCAGTACACAGCAGAGTTATAAGATCTGCATTAACCACGTGTTTGTTTCATTCTGGGAAGATATACCATTCACCAGCCTTAGCTAAGTGTAGTATTTTCACAGTGGAGGCACCGCGCTACTAAATTGATTATTATCTTGGTTAATTATTTCTATTATCAATTATCACTAATATTGTCATTAGTGGCACTAGCCTACTAGTACACAGGAGGTTCAGCCAGCTCACCATTCCACCGCTGAGAACTCAGGATCCTGTTGCGCTATTGATTTGTATTGTAACACTTTAGTAACTGGTAGCATTAGGCTTTTGTCTTGTTTAAATGTGCTTGGCGTTGCCCGCCAGTGAAAAAGGGGTTACAAATAGCTTTACACTAGTCCAACTCACCGAGCGGGGGGGCTACGTCCCTCTTTGTCGGAGTCCCTCGTAAAAAGAGAGAGTGAACCACAGCTCCGCCTCTAAATACGTCACTGGGAAATATGACACCACCTCCGGTGGGCGTGTGCTTTCGCCCGGGACAGACGTTCCCTGACCATGCCGTTGTCCCGGGAAAATGGACCCGCCCATCTGTTGGATCGCCAGGTCTTTCTCCGGAAACACCGGATGACGACCCATTCGCCGGGGAGGTAGGAATGGAGAACCTTCTCAGCTGGGGTGGGGAGAGCAGCTGCCACCTGTTTGGGAGACTTGGGAGAGAGCAGAGGAGAGATTACAGCAGTGCTGTAGCATAGCATGCTCGTAAAGAGCGGTTTGGGGAAGAGCTCCCGGCGCAGGGCCCGTTCCCATGGTCGGAGGCCGTCCCATGACAATCTCAAAAGGACTAAGCCCTGCTCTGGAGTGTCTTTGTCGCACGCGCATGTACATAAGTACCAGAGGACGTAAGAAACTGTCTCTGTTGCCAGAGAGCACCAAAGTCCACGCCGAAAGCGTAGCGTGAATCCGTGTAGATGGTGACAGACCAGCCAGCTGCCAGCTCGCAGGCCGCAGAGAGGGCCGTGAGTTCAGCAGCCTGTGCAGAGAGGTGAGAGGGCAATGAGCTGCAATTAAGGCAAGCGGAGGCAGAGCATACGGCCCAACCAACCTGACATTGGCCGGTGGTAAGACAGCGGGAAGCCGACCCATCCACAAAAAGGACAACGGCAGGGTTGGCAAGAGGAGTGGAGCTGAGATCAGGCCGAGGTGAACAAACAGCAGAGACAGCTGCAACGCAGTCGTGTGGTTCACCATCGTCTGGTGAGGGAAGAAGGGTGGCGGGGTTAAGGACAGCGCAACGTTTGACAGTGATGGTGGGCATGTCAAGGAGCACAGTGTTGTAACATAGCCACCGGGCTGCGGACAGCTGTGACCTTTTCTGTTCAAGTAGGAGGACCGGGACCGCATGGGGAACCAGGAGAATAACGTCGGAGTACCCCACGATGTCTCGCGAGGCCATCACAGCCTTTTCAGCAGCAGCGACGGCTCGAAGGCAGCGAGGCAAGCCAGCCGCTACCGGGTCAAGTTTGGCGGAGAAGTAAGCCACAGGGCGCAGCTTGCAGTCCCCCATGAGACTGACTGCAAGAGGACGGAGATCATGCAGCCGTTGCGCTCATCCACAGTTTGAGTGAATGCTTGAGCGGGCTCCGGATAGCCAAGAGTTGGTGCGATTTGGAGCTGGACTTTCAGTCCCTCAAAGGCTTTAGTTGCCTCTGGGGTCCACAAGAGGACCTGTGAGGCGGGTGCATGAGAGTCAATGAGGGCCCGAAGGGGTTTGTCAAAGGTTGCAAATGCCGGAACGAACAAGCGACACAGTAGGAAGCCATGCCTAAGAACAGGGTATCTGCAGGTTTCACTAAGTTAATTTTAAGACTTTTTAAGACCTTTTTAATGCCACTTGGATCGGAATTTAAGACCAAGATCTACAACAAAATATATACATATGGTTGGTAAGCCCTAACGCCCAACAGCTGAATATTTAAACATTTGATTCGCGCGAGTGCAGTTTTATCGAAATGGTTAAACAAATGTATGTTTTGTGACACGCTGATGTTGTAACCGCATTTCTTGACGTTCAGACCGAATATTTAAAGATTTGATTCGCGGAATTTCGCGCGATTGCAATCAGATAAGCTGAAGTCCTCCTCCATGTTGAAAAAGCTGCCAGAAACTACACGCTGCTGTGACTGGTTGATTCGCTGTGAGCATTTGATGACAAAACAACGAATCACAGCAGAGCGCGCAGCGGAGGTCCCTCCCCCCTCCATCTGGCCGATCAATTCTAGCATCAACTTTTCTTCTTCTTCTCTCGGCTGCTATTTTGTCATGACTTAGTTAGCATTTGTCCGCCAAATTCTGTATAGGCTATACCATTTAGCAATTAACCGCTCAGTAAAACCAACATCGGTATTCTTTTCGATAACTAGTTACATTAATATTACCTACAACCGTGAGTTGCAGGTAATATTGCCATGGTATCGCATCATCCAGGTCATTTCTTTGTCTATGGGGGATACATATTTGTTTTAATTACAGGGAATAGCATGCTATAGGTAACAGGTGCGCCTGATACGAACCTGGAATTCATGAAAATAGCATGTGTGTTAGAGTTTGTGGGAGACCCCAAGCGCACGACACCAGACAGAGATGGGGTTAGCCGAAAACTGGCGTACTTTATTCAAACATAGGAAGGCAATGAGCGACAAGGAAAAAACGGAAAGTCCAAGGGGGGAAAAAACTCGCGGGTAATCCAAACGGGAACAAGGCAGGATACTTCCACGGGGAAACCTTGCAAGGGAAAAACATGAACCAAGGGCTGGGATGAGTTCGTAGAGAAAAGGACCGTGAGAGGAGAGTCGCCGCTACTGCGGGGAGGTAACAACACGAACTGACAACGGGCACGTGGGAGGCCACCAAACTTAAGCCCAGCCCTGATGACTAAGCCCGGCCCTGACGAGCCGATTGGCTGCCGGCGTGGGGTGGGCGGGCCACGGTGCGGGGTGGGCGAGCCATAACACTTGTTTCCCTTTTATTTTCTTTTTTTCCCCTCAAAATTCACAGAGTCCCTGGCCTCAGGAATCATAAGGCCCTCGTCTTCCCCGGTGGCAGCGGACTTCTTTTTTGTGGCAAAGAAGGAGGGCAGCCTGAGGCCTTACATAGATTATCGAATGCTACATAACATCACGGTGAAAAATAAATATCCACTCCCCCTTATGAGTTCCACGTTCGAGCCACTCACTCACGCCACGGTGTTCACGAAGCTGGACCTGCGCAGCGCATACCACCTGGTGCGCATCCGGGAAGGGGATGAATGGAAGACGGCCTTCAACACCCACCTAAGGCATTTCGAATACCTCGTTTTGCCCTTCGGCCTGACCAACGCCCCGGCCGTCTTCCAGGCGTTGGTCAACGACGTGCTCCGGGACATGCTGAACACGTTCGCGGTGGTGTACCTGGATGACATCCTCGTGTTCTCCAGGACTGAGGAGGAACACCACCAGCATGTCCGCCTGGTCCTCCAACGGCTGCTGGAGAACAGGCTCTTCGTGAAAGCCGAGAAGTGCGTGTTCCACTCCGCCTCCGTGGAGTTCCTTGGCCACATCGTAGAGAAGGGGCTCGTCCGCACTGACCCCAGGAAGACCCGAGCGGTGGAGGAGTGGGCACGGCCCACTAACAGGACGCAACTCCAGCACTTCCTGGGGTTTGCAAACTTCTACCGGCGCTTCATCAGGGGGTTCAGCCGTGTGGCCGCCCCCCTCACTGCACTCACCTCCAACCTCCGCCCCTTCTCCTGGACCACGGAGGCAGAAGCCGCCTTTTGGCCCTGAAGAGGCTGTTCACAACGGCTCCGGTGCTCGCCCACCCGGACCCGTGCAGGCAGTTCATCGTGGAGGTGGACGCATCGGACACGGGCATCGGAGCCGTCCTCTCCCAGCGGTCGGAGGAGGACCAGAAGATCCACCCGTGCGCCTTCTTCTCCCGGCGTTTCAGTCCTGCGGAGAAGAATTACGACATCGGCAACAGGGAGTTGCTGGCCGTCCACGCCGCCCTAGAGGAGTGGAGACACTGGCTGGAGGGAGCAGGGCAGCCGTTCATCGTATGGTCCGATCACAAGAACCTGACCTACGTGCGGACGGCTAAGAGGCTCAACCCCAGGCAGGCGCGCTGGGCTCTCTTCTTCAGCCGGTTCGACTTCACCCTCACCTACCGCCCGGGCACCAATAACGTCAGGGCAGACGCCCTCTCCCGTCTGTTTCCCGAGGGGTCCCATGACGCCCCAGACACCATCCTTCCCCCGGACCGGGTGGTGGGTGTCGTCACCTGGGCCATCGAATCGGTGGTGAGAAGGGCCCGGCGCGCCCAGCCCGACCCAGGCAATGGACCCCGGAACCGGCTATTTGTGCCTCCCTGTGTCCGGCCCCAGGTGCTGGAGTGGGGCCACTCCAGCCATCTTGCCTGCCACCCCGGTGTCTACTGAACGGCGGCCTTCATCCGCAGGGGTTTCTGGTGGCCCACCATGGAGGCAGACACCAGAGAGTTCGTGGCAGCCTGCACCACCTGCACCCGCAGCAAGGCTCTCCATCGCCCTCCAGCAGGTCTCCTGCGCCCCCTTCCTGTCCCCGGCCGACCTTGGTCCCACATTGCAATGGACTTTGTAACTGGCCTCCCCGTGTCGCAAGGCAATGACACCATTCTGACCATTGTCGACCGGTTTTCCAAGGCCGTCCACTTTGTTGCCCTCACCAAACTCCCCTCTGCAGCCGAGACGGCGGACCTTCTCGTCTCCCACTTCGTCCGACCCCATGGGATTCCCCTGGACATTGTCTCTGACCGTGGTCCCCAGTTCACTTCGAAGGTATGGCAGGCCTTCTGTAAGGGGATTGGGGCCACGGTCAGCCTCTCCTCCGGGTATCACCCCCAGACCAATGGGCAGGCAGAGCACCTGGAGGCGGCTTTGCGTTGTGTTACCACCAGCAACCCCGCCTCCTGGAGCAAGTACCTGCCCTGGGTGGAGTACTCGCTCAACTCCATGGAGAGTTCGGCTACCGGTTTGTCCCCCTTCGAGTGTTCTCTTGGCTATCAACCTCCTCTGTTCCCCCATCAGGAGTTGGAGGTGGCGGTCCCGTCCACGAGGGCCCATCTCCGCCGATGTCGGCGCGTTTGGAAGACTGCCCGGGCCGCTATGTTGCGAGCTACAGAGCGGGCCCGGCGCAGCGCCAACCGGCGGAGAGTGCCGGCTCCAGCTTATCGACCTGGCCAGAAGGTATGGCTCCTGGCCCGGGACCTGCCCTTCCCTACCCTCAACCGGAAGCTGGCTCCCCGCTACGTCGGTCCCTACACCATCGACCGCATCGTCAACCCTTCGGCGGTGCGTCTCCATCTCCCTACCTCACTCAAGATCCATCCCGTCTCCATGTCTCGCGCCTCAAACCGGTAGCCACCAGCCCCCTGTCTCCCCCTGTCCAAGCTCCTCCACCCCCCAGGGTCCTCGACGGTGGTGACATGGTCTGGGATGTCGACCAGCTGCTCGCCGTACGCAGCTGGGGGCGTGGGTACCAATACCTGGTGGACTGGGTTGGCTATGGGCCCGAGGACCGCAGCTGGGTTCCCCGGTCCTACCTGGCCGACCCCGCACTCCTGGAGGAGTTCTATCGGGCCCACCCCAACGCCATCGGACGGTCGCCCGGTGTCTCCCGTAGGAGGGGGGGTCCTGTTGTGGTGACACCGCCCCGAGCTGCCTCCCCGGCACGTTCAAGCCACTCCCCCAGCTCGGACGTGCCGGAAACATCCGAGCGCTCGGCTCGCGCTCTGAGGAGACGAGCGCTGCACTGCACCAGGTGTTTGCCATCATCCATCAGGCACACCTGTGGCAATCAGGCAGCCTTCTACAAGAAGCCTCCCAGAACGTCTCTCTGTGCTTCGACGTACTGAACCCTGCGGTAAAGTTCTGACAAGCCCTCCAGCGTTCCTTGCATTCTGTTTATTCCCCAGTGTCTTATCTTCGTGTCTCTGTTTCCTCCCAAGACTCTCCCTCCGCGATTTCCACGGCTCCCCGCGTCTCCCTCGTCCCCAGCGACCTTCACGTTTTCTCCCCGGACCTCTCCTGCGATCTCCCCCCTTGTCCCTCTATCTGGACCCCTCCCTTCGGACTCGACTTCCCGGATCTCGGACCTGGACTTTCTCGGACAACCCCTCTTGGATCACGGACTGGACTTTCTTGCCAGGTGCACGCACATTTTTTCAACACCTCCTGGTCATTTACATACCACACCACACATAGGCTAAAAACACTCACACATAGTTATACACGCAAACCACGGGACACCACACATAGTTTATTCACACATCCCACTAACAGAACGCCTTTTTCACCATACATTTCCCTCCCACAATAAAACGACCGGGCGGCATCTCGGTGGCCTTCTAAGGCTCGTAAAAATCAAATTAACAATCGAAAAAATAGCCAACATTAGTCCAACTCACCGAACAGCGGGCGACGTAGTTCTGCCGGACTCCGTCGAAAAGAGAAAATGGAGCTCCGCCTCTAAATATAAACTGGGAAATATGACACCACCTCCGGTAGATGGCACGCTCTCCGGAAAAGGCGGCCCCCCACGCCGTTGTCACGGGAAACGTGACGCGACATCCGGCAAACGCGCGCCCTCCCCACAGACGGAAAAAAACAGAAAGGGGGAGGAAAAAAAGAAAAAAAAAAGAAAAAAAGGGACAGTGTGTTTTTTCCAGAGACGGGTTAGGGTTAGAGTTATAGGACCGTGTGTCCGAGGAAAGTGACGTGTTGTTGACAAAATTGGAGTTTGGAGAGACTAGCTTGGTGACCTTCTTGGGCCAGATGGCGTAAGAGAGAGACCGAGTCACGGCTGCACTGCGTTGTGGTGGGGGCACAAAGCAGGAGGTCGTCGACGTACTGCCATAGGGTTGAGCCGCGCGTCAGCGTAAGTGTGCTAAGGCTGTCTCGAAGCGCCCCGTTGTAGATCGTGGGGCTTTCACAATCGCCCTGACACAGCCTTGTCCATGTGACCGTCAAATAGGAACGCAAACCAGAACTGGCCGTCAGGATGAACAGGGACGCTGAAGAAAGCGTTGGCAAGGTCCACAACGGTAAACCGCCGTGCAGAAGGGGGAACCTGAGACATAAGGGTGTAGGGATTGGGGACGCAGGGCGTGCGGGCCCTGACAGCTGCATTTACTGCCTGAAGGTCTTGAACGAACCTCCATTCAGTGGGCTGTCCGGGTGGGCGTATCTTCTTCGCGGGGAAGATGGGAGTGGAAACCGGGGAGGTGGGGCAAGGGACAATTATGCCCTTGACACGCAAGGCATTGAATACAGGGCAGATGCCATTAACCGCTTCCGGTTTCAAAGGGTACTGAGGTTGGTGGGGACGGAAGTCGGATTTCGGGGTAATGATGACGGGCTCACAATTACGTATGAGACCTACATCCTATTTCCCGTCAGCCCAAAGATGGGAGGGGATGTTGTGAAGCTGCGGAGCAAGTGCAGTGTGTGTGTGTGTGCCAGTGTATGGGCCTCAGTCACTGACTGTGAGGGGGCGGACAGAGCCAACATTCGTGGCGTCACCGCAACGGTGGCGCTGACGTCTACCCGGTATAATTTTAGTGAGGGGTACCAGTCGCGTGAAGAGTCGGCGGGAAGCCAATCTGACGCCAGAGAAGCTTGTCGCGCGAGTGGACCCGTATCTGTCCACTGGGAACCCCGTGGTTTTACCAAGGAGACGTGCGGGACCGAGTCATCAACCGAAAACAACGCAGTTTGGTCGTTGTCTAATGTACACGTGACATGAGCGGTGCAGTGTAGGTTGTCCGCTGTCATGTAGGTCGATGCGTCCCCTGTTGTGGTGTGTGAGCAAGGGAGCAGAGCCACTGTGTGTATTGGGAGGCGGTAGGAGCCCACATGTAGACCCGTAGAGGGAGGGCGGGGTTATGTGTATGCAAAAAAATATTCGCTGCTGGTAACGAAGTGATGTACAGCCCTGATGAGGTGGAAACAACAGAGATGCCCAGTTGGATCATGCCATCTGTATCCAGCAAATTAAATGGGCAGTTATCAGAAATTAAAACAGGCAATTTTGTTGATGAGCTGTCATCCAGGCAAACAAGCGCACAGGAATGGATAATGGCTCCGTGACACACGTACCACTCGCAACAGTGGAGAGGAACGTTTGGCCGCTCCGTGTTAACCGTGGCCGGCCGATAGGCGGTTCTCACTACCGTTCGTGTGGCTCCCGTGTCTAACAAGAAAGGCAGCTCAGCATTTGCAAGACGCAAGGTTATCATTGGCAGTTTTCGGAAAGCTAGCTCATGAGATACATACTGTCCAACTGGGGAAGCTAACAGCAAAGCAGAGTCTTCATTGCAAATCAGTGTATTTGGTTGTGTCTGTGCATTCATACGACCTGATGTGGCAGCAGATGTGTCCAGGACCCCCTCCTCCTCCTCCCGTGTCGCCTGTCAGTCCGAACTCCGGTATGAGCCTCCCCGTGGGGCCCACTGGTTGTGAGGTCCGTTGCTCCATCCTCGGCCTCTTCCGCGCCTTTGGTTGATGCCCTTGACGGAGTGGACAGTCTTCAGCCCAGTGACCGGGCTGGCCACATGTGAAGCAGCAGTCGTCACCCGGTTGGGGGCCGCTGGGCTGGGCGTGTTGTCACGGGTTCTGACATCGTGAACGGTCCCCGGGTCTGTCCTGTTGCACAGGTTAGTAGGGTGAAGGAAGCCGCTGCGGCACCATGGAGGAGAGAGAGAGAGGTGCGATGTTTGTCCTGAGCCTGCCTTGCCTTCTGTTCTTCTTCCTTTTTCTGCATTTGATCGTGGGCATGATCAGCATGTCTCAGCAAGTCTTCCAGTCGTCTCTTTCCGTATCCTACGCAGTGTGTTTCTATGGCTTTCCTAACTCCGTCCTGCAGGCCGACCAGGAAATGTTTGCAGAGGTGAGTGTTGTGGCTACACCGCCCCGAGCTGCCTCCCCGGCACGTTCAAGCCACTCCCCCAGCTCGGACGTGCCGGAAACATCCCAGCGCTCGGCTCGCGCTCTGAGGAGACGAGCGCTGCACTGCACCAGGTGTTTGCCATCATCCATCAGGCACACCTGTGGAAATAAGGCAGCCTTCTACAAGAAGCCTCCCAGAACGTCTCTCTGTGCTTCGACGTACTGAACCCTGAGGTAAAGTTCTGACAAGCCCTCCAGCGTTCCTTGCATTCTGTTTATTCCCCAGTGTCTTATCTTCGTGTCTCTGTTTCCTCCCAAGACTCTCCCTCCGCGATTTCCACGGCTCCCCGCGTCTCCCTCGTCCCCAGCGACCTTCACGTTTTCTCCCCGGACCTCTCCTGCGATCTCCCCCCTTGTCCCTCTATCTGGACCCCTCCTTTCGGACTCGACTTCCCGGATCTCGGACCTGGACTTTCTCGGACAACCCCTCTTGGATCACAGACTGAACTTTCTTGCCAGGTGCACGCACATTTTTTCAACACCTCCTGGTCATTTACATACCACACCACACATAGGCTAAAAACACTCACACATAGTTATACACGCAAACCACGGGACACCACACATAGTTTATTCACACATCCCACTAACAGAACGCCTTTTTCACCATACATTTCCCTCCCACAATAAAACCCCCCTTTGTAGATTTAGAAGTCATCTCGTGTCTGTCTGTCTTGGGTTTCGCCACACGGGTCAGGTTCTGGTGCGCGAGCACAACAGAACGTCGGAGCCATTATGGACCCAGGCAAACCCAAGGAGCGGACGGTCCCTGTGACGCCCCAGAGCCCCGTCCCCCTAGAGGCAGTAGTAAGAAGTCACAGTTGCCAACTTGCCTCTCTCCGCTCAGAGCTTACTACTGCCTTCACCCGTGTCACCGGAGAGGTCAGCGATCTTCAGTCCGGCTCCCAGGCCGCGACGAGCGCGTTAGATGCCCTCACCGCGCAGATCCCTGCACTCTCCACAGCGGTCTCCAGGATGAGTGACCACCCTGCCCTGGCCTCGGTCTCTGCCCCCAGCTCGGCCTTCTGTTTCCCCGTTCCTGGTCCCGACGTTCCCCCTCCTCCGAGTCAACCCCCACTGGACCCCTGGTGCGAGCCTAACCTCCCCTGCCCGAAGGCCTTCGGTGGGGAGTTCGAGCTGTGCAGGGGTTTCCTTGGTCAGTGTGAGCTCCTGTTCAAACACCAGCCAGCCAGGTATAGGACAGGAGAGACCAAGGTAGCCCTTGTCATGTCCCTCCTCACCGGCCAAGCCCTCAGCTGGGCCATAGCGGCGGTAGGCCATACCGAGCAGCTCGCCTCGGACTATTGTGCCTTCCGCCGCGAGTTTAATCTGGTGTTCGACCACCCAGCTGACGGGCAGGACGCTGCCGGCCGCCTCCATTCCATCCAACAGGGAGCCAGGTCGGTGGCAGATTATTCCTTGGAGGTAAGGATACTCGCGGCAGACAGTGGGTGGGATGACACTGCGCTCAAGTGCGCGTACAGGAGGGGGCTGAGCGACCCCATCAAAGATCTCATCGTTCGGGACCGCCCTGCCTTCTTCAACGAGCTCGTCACCCTCGCCCTCCAGATGGACGAACGGCTGCAGGAGCGGCGCCAGGAACGCGCCCCTCGCGCTGGCCCCTCCCATAGACCAACCCCCGTCCGTTCTACCGGTGCCTTCCCTTGGTCAGCGTCCCGTGGGCTCTCTCCACCCTCACACTCCCCCTCGCAACCCTGGGTGGCTTCTGGATCCAGGCCGGAGGAGGAGCCCATGCAGTTGGGTCGGTCACGGCTCCCGCTGGAGGTTAGGGAGCAGAGGATGCGTGGCCACCTCTGCCTCTACTGCGGGAGGTCGGGCCACTACATCAAGGCCTGCCCGACTCGCCCAAAAAGGCCCGGCTCACTAGTGAGGGGTGTCCTAGTGAGCCTGACGACCCTTCCTCAGCCCCAGCCCAAGAAGGAGCACAACCACCTTTTTCCGGTCACTCTCACCTGGGGTAACGACTCACTGTCTGTTGGTGCACTCCTGGATTCGGGGGCGGACGAGTGTTTGATGGACATCTCGCTGGCCCGGCAGGCCGGCATTCCACTCGTCCCCCTAGACACACCCCTCACAGCCCAAGCCCTAGATGGTCGTTCACTTGGTAAGATCACACATAGCACTGCTTCCCTCACCCTCACCCTTTCGGGTAATCACGTGGAAGCTATCCGTTTCTTGGTTTTGCACGCCCCCACAGCGCCCCTGGTGTTAGGAAGACCGTGGTTGGAACGGCACGATCCCTACATCTCTTGGTCTACTGGGCGGATTTTGGGTTGGAGCGTTGCGTGTCATGCCAACTGCCTTCGCTCCGCCCACTCCCCGTCCAGCGGCCTCAGACCCGTGCCTCCTCCCACGGATCTCACTGGTGTTCCTCCCATTTATCACGATTTAGCCCCTGTATTTATTTAGTAAAGACAGTGCAACCCAGCCACTGAGGATGCACAAGCCAGTGCATCCTTAGTGCCGGTCCCAAGCCCGGACAAATGGGGAGGGTTGCGTCAGGAAGGGCATCCGGCGTAAAATCTTTGCCAAATCAAATATGCGGATCATAAATAAGACTTACATACCGGATCGGTCGAGGCCCGGGTTACCAACGACCGCCACCGGTACTGTTAACCAGCAGGGTGTCGGTGGAAACTATGCTACTGTTGGGCGAAGGAGAAGGAGAGGAGGAAAGCATGTCCAGAGGCAGCTAGAGAGGAGGAAGGGTAGGCATGTGGAGGTGAGAGTTGGAACTTTGAATGTTGGCACTATGACTGGTAAAGGGAGAGAGCTGGCTGACATGATGGAAAGAAGAAAGGTAGGCATACTGTGTGTGCAAGAGACCAGGTGGAAGGGGAGTAAGGCCAGGAGTATCGGAGGTGGGTTCAAACTCTTCTACCATGGTGTGAATGGGAGGAGAAATGGGGTAGGGGTAATTCTGAAGGAAGAGTATGTCAAGAGCGTGCTGGAGGTGAAGAGAGTGTCAGACAGAGTGATGAGTATGAAGCTGGAAATTGAAGGTTTATTGCTGAATGTTATCAGCGTATATGCCCCGCAAGTTGGGTGTGAGATGGATGAAAAAGAAGAATTCTGGAATGAGTTGGACGACATGGTGGAGAGGGTACCCAAGGAGGAGAGAGTGGTGATTGGAGCGGACTTCAATGGACATGTTGGTGAAGGGAACAGAGGTGATGAGGAGGTGATGGGAAAGTATGGAGTCAAGAAGAGAAATGTGGAAGGACAGATGGTGGTCGATTTTGCGAAAAGGATGGAAATGGCTGTGGTGAATACATATTTCAAGAAGAGGGAGGAACACAGGGTGACGTACAAGAGTGGAGGGAAGTGCACACAGGTGGACTATATCTTATGTAGAAGGCACCATCTAAAAGGGATTGGAGACTGCAAGGTGGTGACAGGGGAGAGCGTAGCCAGGCAGCATCGGATGGTGGTCTGTAGGATGACTTTGGAGACCAAGAAGAGGAAGCGAGTGAAGACACAGCCGAAGATCAAATGGT
Source organism: Lampris incognitus (assembly GCF_029633865.1). Lineage (NCBI taxonomy): Eukaryota > Metazoa > Chordata > Actinopteri > Lampriformes > Lampridae > Lampris > Lampris incognitus. Next base: position 445,022 of record NW_026611585.1, on the reverse strand, counting down.
GGAAGTTGAAGAAGGAAGACTGTTGTGTGGAGTTCAGGCAGGAGTTAAGACAGGCACTGGGTGGTAGTGAAGAGTTGCCAGATGGCTGGAAAACCACTGCAGAAAGAGTGAGGGAGACAGCTAGGAAGGTACTTGGTGTGTCATCAGGACAGAGAAAGGAAGACAAGGAGACTTGGTGGTGGGATGAGGAAGTACAGCAAATTATACAGAGGAAAAGGTTGGCAAAGAAGAAGTGGGATAGTCAGAGAGATGAAGAAAGTAGACAGGAGTACAAGGAGATGCAGCGTAAAGCAAAGAGAGAGGTGGCAAAGGCAAAGGAAAAGGCGTATGGTGAGTTGTATGACAGATTAGACACTAAGGAAGGAGAAAAGGACTTGTACCGATTGGCTAGACAGAGGGACCAAGCTGCAAAGGATGTGCAGCAAGTTAGGGCGATCAAGGATAGAGATGGAAATGTGCTGACAAGCGAGGAGAGTGTGCTAAGAAGGTGGAAGGAATACTTTGAGGGGCTGATGAATGAAGAAAATGAGAGAGAGAGAAGGTTGGATGATGTAGGGATAGTGAATCAGGAAGTTCAGCGGATTAGCAAGGAGGAAGTGAGGGCAGCTATGAAGAGGATGAAGAATGGAAAGGCAGTTGGTCCTGATGACATACCTGTGGAGGCATGGAGATGTTTAGGAGAGATGGCAGTGGACTTTCTAACTAGATTGTTTAACACAATCCTGGAAAGTGAGAGGATGCCTGAGGAGTGGAGAAGAAGCATACTGGTACCGATTTTCAAGAACAAGGGCGATGTGCAGAACTGTAACAACTACAGAGGTATAAAGTTGATCAGCCACAGCATGAAGATTTGGGAAAGAGTAATAGAAGCTAGGTTAAGAGGAGAGGTGACGATCAGCGAGCAGCAGTATGGTTTCATGCCACGAAAGAGCACCACAGATGCGATGTTTGCTTTGAGAATGTTGATTGAGAAGTATAGAGAAGGCCAGAAAGAGTTGCATTGTGTCTTTGTAGATTTAGAGAAAGCTTATGACAGAGTACCGAGAGAGGAGGTGTGGTATTGTATGAGGAAGTCAGGAGTTGCAGAGAAGTATGTAGGAGTGGTGCAGGATACGTATGAGGGAAGTGTGACAATGGTGAGGTGTGCGGTTGGAATGACGGATGGGTTCAAGGTGGAGGTGGGATTACATCAAGGATCGGCTCTTAGCCCTTTCTTGTTTGCAATGGTGATGGACAGGTTGACGGACAAGATCAGGCAGGAGTCTCCATGGACGATGATGTTCGCGGATGACATTGTGATCTGTGGCGAGAGTAGGGTGCAGGTGGAGGAGAGCCTGGAGATGTGGAGGTATGCACTGGAGAGAAGAGGAATGAAAGTCAGTAGGAGCAAGACGGAATACCTGTGTGTGAATGAGAGAGAGGACAGTGGAATGGTCAGGATGCAAGGAGTGGAGGTGACAAAGACATCTGAGTTTAAATACTTGGGGTCAACTGTCCAAAGTAACGGGGAGTGCAGTAGAGAGGTGAAAAAGAGAGTGCAGGCAGGTTGGAGTGGGTGGAGAAGTGTGTCAGGAGTGATTTGCGACAGAAGGGTACCAGCAAGAGTTAAAGGGAAAGTTTACAAGATGGTTGTGAGACCAGCTATGTTATATGGTTTGGAGACAGTGGCACTGACGAAAAGACAGGAGGCGGAGCTGGAGGTGGCAGAGTTGAAGATGCTAAGATTTTCACTGGGAGTAACGAAGAAGGACAGGATTAGGAACGATTATATTAGAGGGACCGCTCAGGTTGGACGGTTTGGAGACAAAGCAAGAGAGGCAAGATTGAGATGGCTTGGACATGTGTGGAGGAGAGATGCTGAGTATATTGGGAGAAGGATGCTGAATATGGAGCTGCCAGGGAAGAGGAGAAGAGGAAGGCCAAAGAGGAGGTTTATGGATGTGGTGAGGGAAGACATGCAGGTGGCTGGTGTGACAGAGGAAGACGCAGAAGACAGGAAGAAATGGAAACGGATGATCCGCTGTGGCGACCCCTAACGGGAGCAGCCGAAAGTAGTAGTAGATTTAGTAAAGACAGTGCACTTTCCCTCCCCCCTCACCGTCCCTATGATTGTGCCATTGATCTCTTTCCCGGGGCCGCCCTTCCCACCGGTCGGTTGCATAACCTCTCCGTCCCGGAGAAGGAGGCTATGCGCAATTATATCACAGAGTCCCTGGCCTCAGGAATCATAAGGCCCTCGTCTTCCCCGGTGGCAGCGGACTTCTTTTTTGTGGCAAAGAAGGAGGGCAGCCTGAGGCCTTACATAGATTATCGAATGCTACATAACATCACGGTGAAAAATAAATATCCACTCCCCCTTATGAGTTCCACGTTCGAGCTACTCACTCACGCCACGGTGTTCACGAAGCTGGACCTGCGCAGCGCGTACCACCTGGTGCGCATCCGGGAAGGGGATGAATGGAAGACGGCCTTCAACACCCACCTAAGGCATTTCGAATACCTCGTTATGCCCTTCGGCCTCACCAACGCCCCGGCCGTCTTCCAGGCGTTGGTCAACGACGTGCTCCGGGACATGCTGAACATGTTCGCGGTGGTGTACCTGGATGACATCCTCGTGTTCTCCAGGACTGAGGAGGAACACCACCAGCATGTCCGCCTGGTCCTCCAACGGCTGCTGGAGAACAGGCTCTTCGTGAAAGCCGAGAAGTGCGTGTTCCACTCCGCCTCCGTGGAGTTCCTTGGCCACATCGTGGAGAAGGGGCTCGTCCGCACTGACCCCAGGAAGACCCGAGCGGTGGAGGAGTGGGCACGGCCCACTAACAGGACGCAACTCCAGCGCTTCCTGGGGTTTGCAAACTTCTACCGGCGCTTCATCAGGGGGTTCAGCCGTGTGGCCGCCCCCCTCACTGCACTCACCTCCAACCTCCGCCCCTTCTCCTGGACCACGGAGGCAGAAGCCGCCTTTTGGCCCTGAAGAGGCTGTTCACAACGGCTCCGGTGCTCGCCCACCCGGACCCGTGCAGGCAGTTCATCGTGGAGGTGGACGCATCGGACACGGGCATCGGAGCCGTCCTCTCCCAGCGGTCGGAGGAGGACCAGAAGATCCACCCGTGCGCCTTCTTCTCCCGGCGTTTCAGTCCTGCGGAGAAGAATTACGACATCGGCAACAGGGAGTTGCTGGCCGTCCACGCCGCCCTAGAGGAGTGGAGACACTGGCTGGAGGGAGCAGGGCAGCCGTTCATCGTATGGTCCGATCACAAGAACCTGACCTACGTGCGGACGGCTAAGAGGCTCAACCCCAGGCAGGCGCGCTGGGCTCTCTTCTTCAGCCGGTTCGACTTCACCCTCACCTACCGCCCGGGCACCAAGAACGTCAGGGCAGACGCCCTCTCCCGTCTGTTTCCCGAGGGGTCCCCTGACGCCCCAGACACCATCCTTCCCCCGGCCCGGGTGGTGGGTGTCGTCACCTGGGCCATCGGTGGTGAGAAGGGCCCAGCGCGCCCAACCCGACCCACGCAATGGACCCCGGAACCGGCTATTTGTGCCTCCCTGTGTCCGGCCCCAGGTGCTGGAGTGGGGCCACTCCAGCCATCTTGCTTGCCACCCCGGTGTCTACCGAACGGCGGCCTTCATCCGCAGGGGTTTCTGGTGGCCCACCATGGAGGCAGACACCAGAGAATTCGTGGCAGCCTGCACCACCTGCGCCCGCAGCAAGGCTCTCCATCGCCCTCCAGCAGGTCTCCTGCGCCCCCTTCCTGTCCCCGGCCGACCTTGGTCCCACATTGCCTTGGACTTTGTAACTGGCCTCCCCGTGTCGCAAGGCAATGACACCATTCTGACCATTGTCGACCGGTTTTCCAAGGCCGTCCCCTTTGTTGCCCTCACCAAACTCCCCTCTGCAGCCGAGACGGCGGACCTTCTCGTCTCCCACTTCGTCCGACCCCATGGGATTCCCCTGGACATTGTCTCTGACCGTGGTCCCCAGTTCACTTCGAAGGTATGGCAGGCCTTCTGTAAGGGGATTGGGGCCACGGTCAGCCTCTCCTCCGGGTATCACCCCCAGACCAATGGGCAGGCAGAGCGGGCCAATCAAGCCCTGGAGGCGGCTTTGCGTTGCGTTACCACCAGCAACCCCGCCTCCTGGAGCAAGTACCTGCCCTGGGTGGAGTACTCGTTCAACTCCATGGAGAGTTCGGCTACCGGTTTGTCCCCCTTCGAGTGTTCTCTTGGCTATCAACCTCCTCTGTTCCCCCATCAGGAGTTGGAGGTGGCGGTCCCGTCCACGAAGGCCCATCTCGTTTGGTAGACCGCCCGGGCCGCTCTGTTGCGAGCTACAGAGCGGGCCCGGCGCAGCGCCAACCGGCGGAGAGTGCCGGCTCCAGCTTATCGACCTGGCCAGAAGGTATGGCTCCTGGCCCGGGACCTGCCCTTCCCTACCATCAACCGGAAGCTGGCTCCCCGCTACGTCGGTCCCTACACCATCGACCGCATCGTCAACCCTTCGGCGGTGCGTCTCCATCTCCCTACCTCACTCAAGATCCATCCCGTCTTCCATGTCTCGCGCCTCAAACCGGTAGCCACCAGCCCCCTGTCTCCCCCTGTCCAAGCTCCTCCACCCCCCAGGATCCTCGACGGTGGTGACATGGTCTGGGATGTCGACCAGCTGCTCGCCGTACGCCGCCGGGGGCGTGGGTACCAATACCTGGTGGACTGGGTTGGCTATGGGCCCGAGGACCGCAGCTGGGTTCCCCGGTCCTACCTGGCCGACCCCGCACTCCTGGAGGAGTTCTATCGGGCCCACCCCAACGCCATCGGACGGTCGCCCGGTGTCTCCCGTAGGAGGGGGGGTCCTGTTGTGGTTACACCGCCCCGAGCTGCCTCCCCGGCACGTTCAAGCCACTCCCCCAGCTCGGACGTGCCGGAAACATCCCGAGCGCTGCACTGCACCAGGTGTTTGCCATCATCCATCAGGCACACCTGTGGCAATCAGGCAGCCTTCTACAAGAAGCCTCCCAGAACGTCTCTCTGTGCTTCGACGTACTGAACCCTGCGGTAAAGTTCTGACAAGCCCTCCAGCGTTCCTTGCATTCTGTTTATTCCCCAGTGTCTTACCTTCCTGTCTCTGTTTCCTCCCAAGACTCTCCCTCCGCGATTTCCACGGCTCCCCGCGTCTCCCTCGTCCCCAGCGACCTTCACGTTTTCTCCCCGGACCTCTCCTGCGATCTCCCCCCTTGTCCCTCTATCTGGAACCCTCCTTTCGGACTCGACTTCCCGGATCTCGGACCTGGACTTTCTCGGACAACCCCTCTTGGATCACGGACTGGACTTTCTTGCCAGGTGCACGCACATTTTTTCAACACCTCCTGGTCATTTACATACCGCACCACACATAGGCTAAAAACACTCACGCATAGTTATACACGCAAACCACGGGACACCACACATAGTTTATTCACACATCCCACTAACAGAACGCCTTTTTCACCATACATTTCCCTCCAACAATAAAATGACCGGGCGGCATCTCGGTGGCCTTCTAAGGCTCGTAAAAATCAAATTAACAATAAAAAAAAAAGCCAACATTAGTCCAACTCACCGAACAGCGGGCGACGTAGTTCTGCCGGACTCCGTCGAAAAGAGAGAATGGAGCTCCGCCTCTAAATATAAACTGGGAAATATGACACCACCTCCGGTAGATGGCACGCTCTCCGGAAAAGGCGGCCCCCCACGCCGTTGTCACGGGAAACGTGACGCGACATCCGGCAAACGAGCGCCCTCCCCATAGACGGAAAAACAACAGAAAGGGGGAGAAAAAAAGAAAAAAAAAAGAAAAAAAGGGACAGTGTGTTTTTTCCAGAGACGGGTTAGGGTTAGAGTTATAGGACCGTGTGTCCGAGGAAAGTGACGTGTTGTTGACAAAATTGGAGTTTGGAGAGACTAGCTTGGTGACCTTCTTGGGCCAGATGGCGTAAGAGAGAGACCGAGTCACGGCTGCACTGCGTTGTGGTGGGGGCACAAAGCAGGAGGTCGTCGACGTACTGCCATAGGGTTGAGCCGCGCGTCAGCGTAAGTGTGCTAAGGCTGTCTCGAAGCGCCGCGTTGTAGATCGTGGGGCTTTCACAATAGCCCTGACACAGCCTTGTCCATGTGTAAGGCCGACCGTCAAATAGGAACGCAAACCAGAACAGGGACGCTGAAGAAAGCGTTGGCAAGGTCCACAACGGTAAACCGCCGTGCAGAAGGGGGAACCTGAGACATAAGGGTGTAGGGATTGGGGACGCAGGGCGTGCGAGCCCTGACAGCTGCATTTACTGCCTGAAGGTCTTGAACGAACCTCCATTCAGTGGGCTGTCCGGGTGGGCGTATCTTCTTCGCGGGGAAGATGGGAGTGGAAACCGGGGAGGTGGGGCAAGGGACAATTATGCCCTTGACACGCAAGGCATTGAATACAGGGCAGATGCCATTAACCGCTTCCGGTTTCAAAGGGTACTGAGGTTGGTGGGGACGGAAGTCGGATTTCGGGGTAATGATGACGGGCTCACAATTACGTATGAGACCTACATCCTATTTCCCGTCAGCCCAAAGATGGGAGGGGATGTTGTGAAGCTGCGGAGCAAGTGCAGTGTGTGTGTGTGTGTGTGTGTGTGTGTGTGTGTGTGTGTGTGTGTGTGTGTGTGTGTGTATGGGCCTCAGTCACTGACGGTGAGGGGGCGGAAAGAGCCAACATTCGTGGCGTCACCGCAACGGTGGCGCCACGAATGTGAGGGGGACCAGTCGCGTGAAGAGTCGGCGGGAAGCCAATCTGACGCCAGAGAAGCTTGTCGCGCGAGTGGACCCGTATCTGTCCACTGGGAACCCCGTGGTTTTACCAAGGAGACGTGCGGGACCGAGTCATCAACCGAAAACAACGCAGTTTGGTCGGTGTCTAATGTACACGTGACATGAGCGGTGCAGTGTAGGTTGTCCGCTGTCATGTAGGTCGATGCGTCCCCTGTTGTGGTGTGTGAGCAAGGGAGCAGAGCCACTGTGTGTATTGGGAGGCGGTAGGAGCCCACATGTAGACCCGTAGAGGGAGGGCGGGGTTATGTGTATGCAAAAAAATATTCGCTGCTGGTAACGAAGTGATGTACAGCCCTGATGAGGTGGAAACAACAGAGATGCCCAGTTGGATCATGCCATCTCTATCCAGCAAATTAAATGGGCAGTTATCAGAAATTAAAACAGGCAATTTTGTTGATGAGCTGTCATCCAGGCAAACAAGCGCACAGGAACGGATAATGGCTCCGTGACACACGTACCACTCGCAACAGTGGAGAGGACCGTTTGGCCGCTCCGTGTTAACCGTGGCCGGCCGATAGGCGGTTCTCACCACCGTTCGTGTGGCTCCAGTGTCTAACAAGAAAGGCAGCCCAGCATTTGCAAGATGCAAGGTTATCATTGGCAGTTTTCGGAAAGCTAGCTCATGAGATACATACTGTCCAACTGGGGAAGCTAACAGCAAAGCAGAGTCTTCATTGCAAATCAGTGTATTTGGTTGTGTCTGTGCATTCATACGACCTGATGTGGCAGCAGATGTGTCCAGGACCCCCCCCTCCTCCTCCCATGTCGCCTGTCAGTCCGAACCCCGGTATGAGCCTCCCCGTGGGGCCCACTGGTTGTGAGGTCCGTTGCTCCATCCTCGGCCTCTTCCGCGCCTTTGGTTGATGCCCTTCACGGAGTGGACAGGGTTCAGCCCAGTGACCAGGCTGGCCACATGTGAAGCAGCAGTCGTCACCCGGTTGGGGGCCGCTGGGCTGGGCGTGTTGTCACGGGTTCTGACATCGTGAACGGTCCCCGGGTCTGTCCTGTTGCACAGGTTAGTAGGGTGAAGGAAGCCGCTGCAGCGCCATGGAGGAGAGAGAGAGAGGTGCGATGTTTGTCCTGAGCCTGCCTTGCCTTCTGTTCTTCTTCCTTTTTCTGCATTTGATCGTGGGCATGATCAGCATGTCTCAGCAAGTCTTCCAGTCGTCTCTTTCCGTATCCTACGCAGTGTGTTTCTATGGCTTTCCTAACTCCGTCCTGCAGGCCGGCCAGGAAATGTTTGCAGAGGTGAGTTTCCCATTGGCCTCTCGCCGTGGACGGGGGAGAGAGAACTGGTGGCGGTTGGGGTGTTGGTGGTGGTGGTGGTGTCAGACGGGGTGTCGGTGGTGGTCCCAGGATCGGTCTCATGGCGCCGCGTTGTTGGACAGGTTGTTGGACGCACCCGGAGTCGTCAGAGGGGTGTCCCAGAGACATCGCTATGAGCTGCGGATATAAGAAAGACAAAAGGAGAGAGAGAGGCTGGCTGCCATGTGAGTATGGCGGAGGGGTGGATGTCAGAGATGGATTAGGAGAGGTGTGTGAGAACGGGTCTTTGGTTGATACGTGAGCTGTCGTATCTCTGTCTTTGTCCGAGTCGTCGCTGCGCGTCATAGTCCTCTGTAGCCTTTTTCTTTCCCTACTTTCACACTCTTTCTCCCACATTCCCAAAATTCTTTCTTGCTCTGCCATATACTCTAACCATGTTGTAGGAATCTTTTTCCTTTCTAAGACCTTCGCTTTTCCCTTTTCCATGGACTGTCGGACTTTCATTAGTTTATTCTTGCTCAAAGTTCCTTCAACAGGAAACCCATGATCCTGCATCCAGTTTAAAATATATTTTACCGAGTCTTCACCATATTTCCTTATCACTCATTATCTGATAGATCGGACCCTCCATATCTATCGGGGGCGGTTTACTGCCCTTTTTTCCCTTTTATTTTCTTTTTTTCCCCTCAAAATTCACTTGATCCTACCAAATGACCACTTCTATTAGTGCGAGACCGAGGGTGAACAGCCGCTTAATTGTCAGTGCACGACCTCATCTGGTTTCAATAGTACGCGTTTTAAATGATCATTTTATCCTTTAAAGAATTCTGCTTACCCGTGCGATGAATCTCCCAGGGTTTTGCTGAGGGATCTCAGCGACACCGAACAAACGGACCACCCGCCTCTCCCTTTCTTCTTCTCAAACCTGGTGAGGTTATTGGGAGATCGGTGACTATGTTCTTGTCCCGAGATGATCAGTCAGCCGGTTGTCCGTCTGGCGGGGCGACGTGAGATCCCGCTTCTGACACCAAATTGTTGTGGATTTTCCTTTATCCTTTTAATGGGCTCTTGCCCCAGCAACCTCTGGGGAGAATAATCATCGGACAAATATTGAAGCAAACAGAGAATCTTTAATGCATCTGCAGATGGAGAGACATAAGGCCACACAGAGGTTCGTCTGTGAGGATATGCTCTGCCTCTGAGCTGGAGATAGTGGTTTTTTATACAACAGTCCGTCGCGTCATACACTATGTTTCCTGCGTCAACTAAGGTGTAATCTTACAAAGGAATGAAGGAAACATCTACGTTAATCACGTTCTGTGCCTCGTGAGTGTCTGTACGCCTGTTGCACTTGTCTTTTGCTGTACCTGGCCGTTCCTGGGATGCGGCAATGGGGAGGCAAGCATAGTAACAGTTGCTATGTGGCCCCATGGAAGGTACGCATGAGAACAATGGTTATGTGTGTCTGCAGTGAGTGAGAAGTTTCATACACACAGACAAGTGGAAAACTACAGAGTACATACGGAGTGCATATGGAGAACATTTTGTACTCCACATACATCACCAACATCCTGCTCAGCTCTCCCCTTCTCAGCCTCCTCCTGCTCAGCTGCACCACTCTCCTCTCAGAGCCTCACCGCAGCCACATCGTCATGACACGACTGGTACGAATGACATTGCGAGGTACTTGGTGCGCCGAGAGCTTGTGAATTCCGGTCTCATCCAGTTCAACGAGCGCCCAGAAAATTATTGGGCATGGAAGTCCTCTTTCTTCAACGCCATTGAAGGACTGAACTTAACTGCCAGCAAGGAGCTCGACCTCTTGACAAAGTCGTTAGGAAAAGAGTTCTCAGAGCACGTTACAAGGATTCGCTATGTGCACGTCGCCGACCCTGTAGTGGGCCTACAACATGTCTGGGAACGCCTAGAAGAGTGCTCCCCTGAAGTGATCGAGAGAGCGCTCTTCGAGAGGATAGAGAACTTTCCAAAAATCTCTCAGAAAGACCCCGTAAAGTTGAGGGAACTGGGAGACCTGCTGATGGAGTTAGACTCTGCTAAGTGTGAGGGCTACCTGCCGGGGCTCTCGTACCTGGACACCGCCAGGGGTGTCAACCCGATCGTTGAGAAGCTGCCACACAGTCTACAAGAGAGGTGGATAACTAAGGGTTCCCAGTACAAAGAGCAGCACCATGCCCCCCCCCCATTCACCTTCTTCGCAGACTTCCTCTGCAGCGAGGCACACAGAAGAAACGACCCCAGCTTTACTCTCCCTTCAGCTCCCTCGAAAACGTCCAGCAAGTCCTCCACAGGGTTCTCAAAACATGAGCGATCAGAAAAGGAATCAAGACACGCCAAAACGAATGTCTCCACCCACAAGACAGAGGTCTCAACAAACCGCTAAGCTTCTCAGTCACGCAGTTCGAGCAGCATGCCTGGCGACAAAGGGAAACAATGTCCCATCCATCAGAAGCGCCATCCTCTAAAGAAATGTCGGGGTTTTCGAAGCAAGTCTCTTGAGGAGCGCAAAGCCTTTCTGAAAGAGAATGGTGCCTGCTACAGGTGTTGCTCCTCCACAACTCACTTGGCGAAGAACTGTAAGGCAACTTTGAAGTGCAGCGAATGTGAGAGCGATGACCACATAGCGGCGCTCCACCCTGGACCTCCTCCACGGGACAAAAAAGACAAGGACCCCACCTCAGAGCATGGCGGGGAGAGTGAAGAGGAGGCGCCTCCACCAGCAGTCACCTCTAAATGCACAGCACACCCAGACAGAGCTAGTAACGTCTACATCGTCCTGGACGACCAGAGCAACAGATCTCTGGCGAGGTCTGATTTCTTCTACCTCATCCAAATCAGAGGTTCAGACTCACCGTACACCCTGCGTACATGTGCAGGAGTCACCGATACATCTGGAGGAAGAGCCACAGGGTTCTTGGCGGAGTCGTTGGATGGAAAAAACAAGTGTGCTGCTTCCAACACTCATTGAGTGCAACCATATGCCTGACGATCGGTCAGAAATCCCGACCCCAGAAGCTGCACAGCACCACAGCCACCTGAAGTCCATCGCTCGCAGAATCCCTCGCCTGGACCCTGAAGCCCAGATCCTGATACTTCTGGGACGCCACATCCTTCAGGTCCACAAAGTCAGGGAGCAACGCAATGGTCCTCCCAGCGCCCCCTATGCCCAACGTCTAGACCTGGGTTGGGTGGTTATAGGGGACGTGTGCCTGGGTTCAGCCCACAAGCCAGCAGCTGTGACTTCCTATCGCACCAGCGTGCTAGAAAACGGAAGGCCATCTCTCCTCACTCTGTGCCCCAACCGTCTCCAGGTCAAGGAAAGGTTCCTCCTTACAGCATCAAACATGACACCCCAGTCCCTGATGACGACAAAGTGGGGCTTTCCATCGAAGATCGTCTGTTCCTGGAGTTCATGGACAGAGAGATGGTGATGGACGACACAAACAGCTGGGTGGCGCCTCTCCCATTCCGATCCCCTCGTCGACGGCTCCCGAACAATCGAGACCAAGCTCTCAGCAGACTTACCTCTCCCCGCCGCACCCTGGAAAGAAAGCCTAAGATGAAAGCCGACTTCGTCACACCTTCATGCAAAACATCTTTGATCACGACCAGGCTGAGTTGGCCCCACCACTACCGGAGGGAAGTGAGTGCTGGTACTTACTTATCTTCGGCGTCTACCATCCTCAAAAGCCAGACAAGATCAGGGTTGTCTTCGATTCCAGCGCTCAACATCACGGCATCTCCCTGAACGATGTGCGTGCTACTTACCGGCCCGGATCTGAACAACAGCTTGCTGGGAGTCTTGCTGCGCTCCCGAAGAGAAACAGTGGCTGTCATAGCGGACATCGAGCAGATGTTTCACAGCTTCGTCGTTCGAGAAGACAACAGAGATTTCTTGTGTTTCCTGTGGTTCAACAACAACGACCCCAACCGAGAGATTGCCGAGTATCGCATGAAAGTCCACGTATTCGGCAACTCACCATCCCCAGCTGTCGCCATCTATGGACTTCACCGAGCAGCAGAACACAGCTCCAGGGAACACGGAATGGATGCCAAGCACTTAGTGGAACGCGACTTCTACGTCGACGACCGCCTCGCTCTGGCTGGGTTGCGTCCCGAGGGGCAGCCGTGAGTAGAGGGAGGAGTCGTTGGCAGCTTGACTGGAGGTGGCCACTTGCTGTGTATTTAGCATAGCAGCACACTCAGCTGCTCCCTCAACCTGTAGTGCGATGGTAATTGCTCTGGACAGCAGCAGATCGTCTTTTTCCAGCAGGAGAGTCTCACGTACCTTTGCGTTGTTGGTGTGTTCGATTAGCTGGTCGCGAACCATCTCGTCCTGAAGCGCGCCAAACTTGCATGAGCTAGCTAGCCCTCGCAAATTAGCTACGTACTGCCGCACAGACTCACCAGGCAGTTGGTGTCGCTGACGGAATATAAATCGCCGAAGGAGGGCACTCTGTGGAGCAGCGAAATGGGTGCTCATAAGTCCCACAGCTTCGTCAAAGTTTGTGACGTTCCCCAGAGTCCCGAGCACACGATGACCCTCTGCTCCCAAGCAGTGTAGCAACAGAGCCGTCTTCCTAGCCTGGCTCACGTCGTCGAGCCCTGAGGCGATGATGTAATTTTCAAAACTATGTAGCCAGCGAGTCCATGGTACCGGAGGCTCGCCAGGTAACGCCAGGAAGGGGGCAGGTGGTGGGAGAGAGATATCAGCCATCCTCGTCGCCAATATTGTATTGAGAAATCACGTCAGGACACAGCGCTGTCGCTCGACACAACCTCTACGTTGCATTCTTTATTTAGACTGACACAGCATCACAGGCAGACCCGATCAAACAACCCAGAGCCCGCAGGCATCACCAAGCGATCCCAGCACAATAGAACAGCACCAAATCAAATGCAGCACTGTCGATGTGTGCAGACATAACAAGGGGCTTACCAGCGTTTCCCATTGGAAGTAACAACCCCTTTCAGCCCTTGATTTAGCAAACACCGTTCACATGTGTCGCACCGGGCATTCATGCAGCATAAGCCTCGGTTTGTAGCTAAGAGCCGTTCACAATGTGCTGCACGAGGCCTACCTACACATGTTGCTAGTGCTAGCTAACGTTAGCTAGTACAAGAAGTGAATCTCTTGTGCTGCTTAGCTACGGGTGCTTAATAGTGACGAGTATAATCGTTCAATAAACATTAGGCTCACATGCATCGAAACTGACGATATTAAATGATTCCAAGTAGAAAATTCAACAAGCCAACTAGCTAGATAGCATTTGCCTTGGCGTGGGACTGACAAGCTAGCATAAGCTAACGTGAGCTAGTGAAAATTCGCACACATTAAAATGACATCTGGATGTAACGTTACATGTATATAGACATCTCCGATATCGTTATGCAAGCAGGTGAGCGGCTAACGTTAAACCGGAATTAAGCAAGCGAGACTGTGTGGCTAGCTAGAATTAGCAGGCCCCGTTTATAGCAGCTAGCAGCAGGTCTGTCTTCTAACGTCAGGCGTAGCCAATCGCTCGGTTGGTTGTCGGTGTGATAACGTGGCAATATTCGCTAACTTTAAAAAAAAAAAAATTCGCTAACTAACGTTAGCTAGCTTATGCTAGCTAGTCGTTTCCTAGCCAGGCTAGCTAGCTATGAACGTATAAACTGCCGTGCGATAACGTTATAATTAGCTTTAATCAGTCACTTAAAAATCACAACCGAGTGTGCCAAAATGTTACAAAAACATGTCGATATTCAATGTTTACTGGGCTTTTTCGCGCTTCGGCTCACTTCTTACCGAGAAATTGGCACTTGGCACAAGTTGGCCGTGAACTTGACTTCTCCTCAGGGCTCCAAGCAGTGAAAAGAAAAATGGCATAAAATCAAGAGATTTTGAGAACCAAAGTTTGGCTACGTCAGTAGTCACGTGACATACTGGATGGAAAAATAGTCTTTGGTTTTAAGTCAGTCAAATACATTGAACCAATGAGGCCCTGATTTCCATTGAATTAAAGTGATTTTAATACATATATAGACCCAAAATATCATAAATACCATTATATCGGGTCCAATCAAATAAAAAACACGCTTTAATTGAATGGCAGCATATGATCACTTTTTACTGTGTGGATGCAAACAGTGAAACTTATGTAACCCCTTTTTCACTGGCGGGTGAAGTAATACTTGGAGTAGTATTGGTCGAGGATCAATGACCACACCGGGTTATAGAACTCAGGTTTAATCGTGGCTCAGTAGGCAGACGTAATAACCATACGTGGTAGTGGTGTAACCATAATAACAGTCCGGGTAGTACATAACACCTATTGTAGTTCCAGTGGATATACATGGCGTTATATCACTACAACCAGCTGCACTGATGTTTGCTCGGGAGCTACAGACGCCTGTGGATCTGGTCTTTGGCAAGCCGCCAAACCCACCAGTACGAGTGCCGCCGGGCCAGGACTATGTAGACGCACTACAGGACCGGATGGAGGCTCCTCATCAGCTGGCTCCAGAAAATATGGCTTCTGCAGGGGAAAGGCAGAAGAGAGCCTATGATGTACGTTGCCACTGCAAAGAGTACCAGCAGGGGGACAACGTATGGGTGTATAACCCACGGCGAACGAAGGGACGGTCCCCAAAGCTGAACAGCAACTGGGAGGGGCCCTGCCTCATCCTGAAGAGGATCTCAGAGGTCATCTATAGAGTGAAGCTCCACAGCCGCCCTCGGATAGTCATCCTTCACCAAGATTGCCTCGCACCTTACTTAGTACAGACCAGGCTACCGGGGTCCAGGGAGGGGGTAAGGACACTGCTGGATCAAAGCCAACCTCCCTGGATGTCAGCAAGGAGCTACCATTAGAGCACCTTGTTTTGGGCCAGGGAGGGGGCGGGGACACTGGGTTTACAGAGCTGCCCTCCCTGGCCAGGAATGGAAACAGCGGTGACGTCGACGTCGACGGTGGGGGCTCAGACCCAGCGGATGCAGAGCCGCCCCCGTCATCCATCAGCAGCCCGCGGCAAGGAGCAGCCCGGGATGGGAGAGCTGCTCGGCGGAAGAAACCCTCATGGTGGATGGACCCCTCCACATGGGATTTGGGTTAGGCCAACGGGACGTTGGTCTTTCAAGGAAGGAGGCAGTGTAGCGAATTCAACTAGAGTGTTCCTGCTCCAAGTTCATTTGCATGTTACCCACGATGCAACTGAAATGTCGATGTTTTGGTTATGTTGTGGGCTATTGAACACGTTAAAAACGGGCATATCTGTTACAGATAGCGGGGATGCGGTGCAAGGTGATGGGGACGTTACGAGAGAAGTTGATTAGACAACATGCTATTTCCCACCATGAGGGTAAAGAGTAGGCAAATAGATAAGGTCGCTTCTGTGGCCAAGAAAAGGATCAAGCTGAGACCAAAACGAATTTGTGACTGTTATGACTAGCTTGGCTTGCGGTCATTAAAAGCTTGCTTGCTAACTCTGAAAGGTTTGCTGAGAAGTCCATTATTTGACCACGTCAAAATATCATCATGTTAATTTTATGTCAACCCATTTGGCCCCGTTACACTGGGAGGAGCCATTGCATATGAAGCCCCTGCCCCCCCCCCAAAAAAAACAAACAAAAACAAAACAAAAATAAAAAATGATGTCAGTCATTTATTTGCGACTGTTGTGCGGACTGTGTGTGTTGAGCAGCGACCCCCGGTACACCCTTGTTACAGTCGTTTTTGCTGACCCGGAGGTTGTACTGTCAAGCAAGCGCCACAAACAACGCGCGCGGACAGCCTGGACACGGCAGCACTGGCACATCCTACAAGATTAATAAAGTGTGAGTATTAATCATATACGTTTTGATGCAAGCTGTGCCTTGCCCCTTTAAGGAGAGGGCTTAGTGGGTATTGTGTGTGTGTGTGTGTGGGGGGGTGATGTAGACGCAGCCGTGTGTGTGTGTGTGTGTGTGTCTGTGTATTTTCTGTTTGTAGCCGCAGCCGTGGAGACGCTAGTTTGCCGACAGATAGGAAGGTAGCCACCGTTACCAGTGATGATTTGTATGCATCACAGGGAGGGAGGGAGGGAGGGAGGGAGGGAGGCTGCCGTGTGTTAAATGGGACTGCAGTGCAGTGCAGTGGCCGGCCCGTTCTCCACTGCAGAGTTGGTCCGGACTCTTTATGAAGTTGTTACCAGCTACGAGCCAGGCTAAGCTAAATAGACTAGCGAGACACCCACCAGAGGCTTCCAACTACGGTTCGGAGCCGCGACGCTGGAGAGGTAACAGTACTAGACGTGCTGCTGCACTAGACGTTTTGTTGTTTTGTTGTGTTAAGTTACAAGTAAAGCTGAGCGTCGCTGTGTAAGTTAGCTTTTACCTAATCAACGTTAGCCAACTTGCTAAGTAGGCTGTTGCTCTGCGTGCGCGTTTTCATTTTTGGGGTAGCATGCGGCGATAGCTTTTGTTAAAAAGCATGCTAATTTGCCCTGGGAATCAGTGGAGGCTGATGGAAGTGACCCATTTGTATCTTAACTGTCATCTTCTTCTCTCTATAGACTCTGTGGGACTTGAGCAGGACCCAAACAGACCTCACCTACGATGCAGTCCCAGGTAGACCAGTATAGTATGGTCTATAATAGCAGATCATGATCCAGCTCAAGGTTATTGTAGTTCACTAAAACTGAACTAAAACCAGGTGTGAAAAGAGAAGAAAAAAAAACAAAAAAAAACGTTTCAGTTCACTGAAATAAAAATAAAACTTGACTTTAGAGGAGCAAGAAGAGGAAGCGAGTGAAGGCAGAGCCGAAGATCAAATGGTGGAAGTTGAAGAAGGAAAACTGTTGTGTGGAGTTCAGGCAGGGGTTAAGACAGGCACTGGGTGGATAGTGGAGAGTTGCCGGACGGCTGGGCAACCACTGCAGAAATAGTGAGGGAGACAGCTAGGAAGGTACTTGGTGTGTCGGCAGGACAGAGGAAGGAAGACAAGGAGACTTGGTGGTGGAGTGAGGAAGTACAGCAAAGTATACAGAAGAAGAGGTTGGCAAAGAAGAAATGGGATAGTCAGAGAGATGAAGAAAGTAGACAGGAGTACAAGGAGACACAGCGTAAAGCTAAGAGAGGTGGCAAAGGCAAAAGGCGTATGGTGAGTTGTATGACAGGTTAGACACTAAGGAAGGAGAAAAGGACTTGTACCGATTGGCTAGACAGAGGGACCGAGCTGCAAAGGATGTGCAGCAGCTTAGGGTGATGAAGGATAGAGATGGAAATGTGCTGACGAGCGAAGAGAGTGTGCTGAGAAGGTGGAAGGAGTACATTGGGGGGCTGATGAATGAAGAAAATGAGAGAGAGAGAGCAGGTTGGATGATGTGGGGATAGTGAATCAGTAAGTGCAGTGGATTAGCAAGGAGGACGTGAGGGCAGCTATGAAGAGGATGAAGAGTGGCAAGGCAGCTGGTCCTGATGACATACCTGTGGAGGCATGGAGATGTTTAGGAGAGATGGCAGTGGGGTTTTTAACTAGATTGTTTAACTCAAACTTGGAAAGGGAGAGGATGCCTGAGGAGTGGAGAAGAAGCATACCGGTACCGATTTTCAAGAACCAGGGCGATGTGCAGAACTGTAGCAACTACAGAGGTATAAAGTTGATCAGCCACAGCATGAAGATTTGGGAAAGAGTAATCGAAGCTAGGTTAAGAGGAGGAGAGGTGACGATTAGCGAGCGGCAGTATGGTTTCATGCCACGAAAGAGCACCACAGATGCGATGTTTGCTTTGAGAATGTTGATGGAGAAGTATAGAGAAGGCCAGAAGGAGTTACATTGTGTCTTTGTAGATTTAGAGAACGCATAAGCCAGGGTGCCGAGAGAGGAGATGTGGTATTGTATGAGGAAGCCGGGAGTTGCCGAGAAGTATGTAGGAGTGGTGCAGGATATGCACGTGGAAGTGTGACAGTGGCGAGGTGACAGATGGGTTCAAGGTGGAGGTGGGATTACATCAAGGATCGGCTCTGAGCCCCTTCTTGTTTGCAATGGTGATGGACAGGTTGACGGATGAGATCAGGCAGGAGTCTCCATGGACGATGATGTTCGCGGATGACATTGTGATCTGTGGCGAGAGTAGGGTGCAGGTGGAGGAGAGCCTGGAGATGTGGAGGTATGCACTGGAGAGAAGAGGAATGAAAGTCAGTAGGAGCAAGACGGAATACCTGTGTGTGAAAGAGAGGGAAGACAGTGGAATGGTCAGGAGTGGAGGTGACGAAGGCATATGACTTTAAATACTTGGGGTCAACAGTCCAAAGTAACGGGGAGTGCAGGAGAGAGGTGAAGAAGAGAGTGCAGGTAGGGCGGAGAAGAATGTCAGGAGTGATTTGCGACAGAAGGGTGCCAGCAAGAGTTAAAGGGAAGGTTTACAAGATGGTTGTGAGACCAGCTACGTTGTATGGTTTGGAGACAGTGGCACTGACGAAAAGACAGCAGGAGGCGGAGCTGGAGGTGGCAGAGTTGAAGACGCTAAGGTTTTCACTGGGAGTGACGAAGAAGCACAGGATTAGGCACGATTATATTAGAGGGACCGCTCAAGTCGGACGGTTTGGAGACAAAGCAAGAGAGGCAAGATTGAGATGGCTTGGACATGTGTGGAGGAGAGATGCTGATTATGGAGCTGCCAGGGAAGAGAAGAAGAGGAAGGCCAAAGAGGAGGTTTATGGATGTGGTGAGGGAAGACATGCAGGTGGCTGGTGTGACAGAGGAAGACGCAGAAGACAGGAAGAAATGGAAACGGATGATCCGCTGTGGCGACCCCTAACGGGAGCAGCCGAAATTAGTAGATCTATGTCATATGTACATTATTTACAATTAGTTCATAAGTCATTCATAATTCATGTGTGATTTCGTCATTCCTAGGTTATGTGCAGCTATTTACATGCAGTTATGTAGCCTACAATTATTATTTACATGCAGTCATGTGCAGTTATTTACATATGTTATGTAGTTATGTCATAGACATGTGATAACATTTTATAATTTATGCAATGTTTATTGAAACATTCTTTCTCTGTATTGCCCCCCTATACAGTTTTACAAAAAGGTTTGAATTCTCAAAGTTCTTCAGTAAAGTTCCTCAACTTGGACTGGGACTCTGTATTTCTTTGGGATTCTTCATGTTGGCTATCTGTCCGCCTGTCTATACATGGACACAAATACGTAGGACAGAATAGGCGGTCTTCTCGTTCCCCCCCGCCGTTTAAAGAAAAAAAAATGTGTGTCTTTTTCTATCTTATTCCTCAAGGGTTAAAACCTCAACTAGGGCTTCTTGTTACCTTTCCAGGGTACAAGCCACAACTAGGGTTACCTGGCAGAATTCGGGTTTGAGGTTAAGATTGGGGTTAAGCCAGGGGAAAGGGTACCCACATCCGGCCACTCGTCAGGCGCTGGCATAATAGGTGTACGTTATGTACAGTAGATTGGATGATTGTATGACCGCCTGGCCAGCAGGTGGAGTCATGGAGGCACCAATCTCAGTAATATGAGGCGCATAGATGACGTCGGCATGCAGCGCAGGCGATTCTGAACGGTGCAAATAAACGAAGCACATGGCTGCATGGAGTTGAGCTCCCGAAAAATACAAGAGTTAATTAAATGCGATAAAGTGGAAACGGTTAATTTAAATGCGATAAAGTGGAAACGTTGTAGAACCAGCATCATCACAGCTCAGTACTGCACGTGTACAGCACGTGTACAGCCAGTGTATGGTCCCACAGCTGTGGTCAGCATCACGTCATTCAGCACGCTGTTGTTCATCAAGCTGTGTGTACAGCTAGCCGTGTATCAGTCAACCAAACGACCAGCTTATGTTAGCTCATGTACAGTTTGGAAACAGCTAATGTTAGCTTGTGTACAGGAGGAAATACATTGTCAACGAACATTTGTGTCATCTCGTCATTTATGGTTGGCGTTCACAACGCCGCTAAATCTCAACAATTGCGACAGATAGTAAATCTGTGTCAGTCCAAACGTTTGTAGTTCAAACGTTTACAATAGGTTAGAAATTTAAAACCGCATTCCCAAATAAATTGGAATTAACCTTGTACACTGTCCATCAACAAGATGTTTAGTTGGCGGCCACCTTCTTCAGGCGAGGGCTTAGACTTTTCACGACCGGGCGGCATCTCGGTGGCCTTCTAAGGCTCGTAAAAATCAAATTAACAATGGAAAAAATAGCCAACATTAATCCAACTCACCGAACAGCGGGCGACGTAGCTCTGTGCCGGACTCCGTCGAAAAGAGAGAATGAGGCTCCGCCTCTTAATATATACTGGGAAATATGACACCACTTCCGGTAGATGTCACGCTCTCCACAAAAGGCGGCCCCCCACGCCGTTGTCACGGGAAACGTGACGCGACATCCGGCAAACGCGCGCCCTCCCCATAGACGGAAAAAAACAGAAAGGGGGAGAAAAAAGAAAAAAAAAAGACAAAAGGGGACAGTGTGTTTTTTCCAGAGACGGGTTCGGGTTAGAGTTATAGGACCGTGTGTCCGAGGAAAGTGACGTGTTGTTGACAAAATTGGAGTTTGGAGAGAGTAGCTTGGTGACCTTCTTGGGCCAGATGGCGTAAGAGAGAGACCGAGTCACAGCTGCACTGCGTTGTGGTGGGGGCACAAAGCAGGAGGTCGTCGACGTACTGCCATAGGGTTGAGCCGCGCGTCAGCGTAAGTGTGCTAAGGCTGTCTCGAAGCGCCCCGTTGTAGATCGTGGGGCTTTCACAATCGCCCTGACACAGCCTTGTCCATGTGTAAGGCCGACCGTCAAATAGGAACGCAAACCAGAACTGGCCGTCAGGATGAACAGGGACGCTGAAGAAAGCGTTGGCAAGGTCCACAACGGTAAACCGCCGTGCAGAAGGGGGAACCTGAGACATAAGGGTGTAGGGATTGGGGACGCAGGGCGTGCGGGCCCTGACAGCTGCATTTACTGCCTGAAGGTCTTGAACGAACCTCCATTCAGTGGGCTGTCCGGGTGGGCGTATCTTCTTCGCGGGGAAGATGGGAGTGGAAACCGGGGAGGTGGGGCAAGGGACAATTATGCCCTTGACACGCAAGGCATTGAATACAGGGCAGATGCCATTAACCGCTTCCGGTTTCAAAGGGTACTGAGGTTGGTGGGGACGGAAGTCGGATTTCGGGGTAATGATGACGGGCTCACAATTACGTATGAGACCTACATCCTATTTCCTGTCAGCCCAAAGATGGGAGGGGATGTTGTGAAGCTGCGGAGCAAGTGCAGTGTGTGTGTGTGTGTGTGTGTGCGTTTGTGTGTATGGGCCTCAGTCACTGACGGTGAGGGGGCGGAAAGAGCCAACATTCGTGGCGTCACAGCAACGGTGGCGCTGACGTCTACCCGGTATAATTTTAGTGAGGGGGACCAGTCGCGTGAAGAGTCGGCGGGAAGCCAATCTGACGCCAGAGAAGCTTGTCGCGCGAGTGGACCCGTATCTGTCCACTGGGAACCCCGTGGTTTTACCAAGGAGACGTGCGGGACCGAGTCATCAACCAAAAACAACGCAGTTTGGTCGGTGTCTAATGTACACGTGACATGAGCGGTGCAGTGTAGGTTGTCCGCTGTCATGTAGGTCGATGCGTCCCCTGTTGAGGCGTGTGAGCAAGGGAGCAGAGCCACTGTGTGTATTGGGAGGCGGTAGGAGCCCACATGTAGACCCGTAGAGGGAGGGCGGGGTTATGTGTATGCAAAAAAATATTCGCTGCTGGTAACGAAGTGATGTACAGCCCTGATGAGGTGGAAACAACAGAGATGCCCAGTTGGATCATGCCATCTCTATCCAGCAAATTAAATGGGCAGTTATCAGAAATTAAAACAGGCAATTTTGTTGATGAGCTGTCATCCAGGCAAACAAGCGCACAGGAATGGATAATGGCTCCGTGACACACGTACCACTCGCAACAGTGGAGAGGACCGTTTGGCCGCTCCGTGTTAACCGTGGCCGGCCGATAGGCGGTTCTCACCACCGTTCGTGTGGCTCCCGTGTCTAACAAGAAAGGCAGCTCAGCATTTGCAAGACGCAAGGTTATCATTGGCAGTTTTCGGAAAGCTAGCTCATGAGATACATACTGTCCAACTGGGGAAGCTAACAGCAAAGCAGAGTCTTCCTTGCAAATCAGTGTATTTGGTTGTGTCTGTGCATTCATACGACCTGATGTGGCAGCAGATGTGTCCAGGACCCCCTCCTCCTCCTCTCGTGTCGCCTGTCAGTCCGAACCCCGGTATGAGCCTCCCCGTGGGGCCCACTGGTTGTGAGGTCCGTTGCTCCATCCTCGGCCTCTTCCGCGCCTTTGGTTGATGCCCTTGACGGAGTGGACAGTCTTCAGCCCAGTGACCGGGCTGGCCACATGTGAAGCAGCAGTCGTCACCCGGTTGGGGGCCGCTGGGCTGGGCGTGTTGTCACGGGTTCTGACATCGTGAACGGTCCCCGGGTCTGTCCTGTTGCACAGGTTAGTAGGGTGAAGGAAGCCGCTGCGGCACCATGGAGGAGAGAGAGAGAGGTGCGATGTTTGTCCTGAGCCTGCCTTGCCTTCTGTACTTCTTCCTTTTTTTGCATTTGATCGTGGGCATGATCAGCATGTCTCAGCAAGTCTTCCAGTCGTCTCTTTCCGTATCCTACGCAGTGTGTTTCTATGGCTTTCCTAACTCCGTCCTGCAGGCCGGCCAGGAAATGTTTGCAGAGGTGAGTTTCCCATTGGCCCCTCGCCGTGGACGGGGGAGAGAGAATTGGTGGCGGTTGGGGTGTTGGTGGTGGTGGTGGTGTCAGACGGGGTGTCGGTGGTGGTCCCAGGATCGGTCTCATGGCGCCGCGTTGTTGGACAGGTTGTTGGACGGACCCGGAGTCGTCAGAGGGGTGTCCCAGAGACATCGCTATGAGCTGCGGACATAAGGAAGACAAAAGGAGAGAGAGAGGCTGGCTGCCATGTGAGTATGGCGGAGGGGTGGATGTCAGAGATGGAATAGGAGAGGTGTGTGAGAACGGGTCTTCGGTTGATACGTGAGCTGTCGTATCTCTGTCTTTACCGAGTCGTCGCTGCACGTCACAGTCTTCTGTAGCCTTTTTCTTTCCCTACTTTCACACTCTTTCTCCCACATTCCCAAAATTCTTTCTTGCTCTGCCATATACTCTAACCATGTTGTAGGAATCTTTTTCCTTTCTAAGACCTTCGCTTTTCCCTTTTCCATGGACTGTCGGACTTTCATTAGTTTATTCTTGCTCAAAGTTCCTTCAACAGGAAACCCATGATCCTGCATCCAGTCTAAAACATATTTTACCGAGTCTTCACCATATTTCCTTATCACTCATTATCTGATAGATCGGACCCTCCATATTTATCGGGGGCAGTTTACTGCCCTTTTTTCCCTTTTATTTTCTTTTTTTCCCCTCAAAATTCACTTGATCCTTCCAAATGACCACTTCTATTAGTGCGAGACCGAGGGTGAACAGCCGCTTAATTGTCAGTGCACGACCTCATCTGGTTTCAATAGTACGCGTTTTAAATGATCATTTTATCCTTTAAAGAATTCTGCTTACCCGTGCGATGAATCTCCCAGGGTTTTGCTGAGGGATCTCAGCGACACCGAACAAACGGACCACCCGCCTCTCCCTTTCTTCTTCTCAAACCTGGTGAGGTTATTGGGAGATCGGTGACTATGTTCTTGTCCCGAGATGATCGGTCAGCCGGTTGTCCGTCTGGCGGGGCGACGTGAGATCCCGCTTCTGACACCAAATTGTTGTGGATTTCCTTTATGCTTTTAATGGGCTCTTGCCCCAGCAACCTCTGGGGAGAATAATCATCGGACAAATATTAAAGAAAACAGAGAATCTTTAATGCATCTGCAGATGGAGAGACATAAGGCCACACAGAGGTTTGTCTGTGAGGATATGCTCTGCCTCTGAGCTGGAGATAGTGGTTTTTTATAGAACAGTCCGTCGCGTCATACACTATGTTTCCTGCGTCAACTAAGGTGTAATCTTACAAAGGAATGAAGGAAACATCTACGTTAATCACGTTCTGTGCCTCGTGAGTGTCTGTACGCCTGTTGCACTTGTCTTTTGCTGTACCTGGCCGTTCCTGGGATGCGGCAACGGGGAGGCAAGCATAGTAACAGTTGCTATGTGGCCCCATGGAAGGTACGCATGAGAACAATGGTTATGTGTGTCTGCAGTGAGTGAGAAGTTTCATACACACAGACAAGTGGAAAACTACAGAGTACATACGGAGTGCATATGGAGAACATTTTGTACTCCACATACATCACCAACATCCTGCTCAGCTCTCCCCTTCTCAGCCTCCTCCTGCTCAGCTGCACCACTCTCCTCTCAGAGCCTCACCGCAGCCACATCGTGATGACACGACTGGTACGAATGACATTGCGAGGTACTTGGTGCGCCGAGAGCTTGTGAATTCCGGTCTCATCCAGTTCAACGAGCGCCCAGAAAATTATTGGGCATGGAAGTCCTCTTTCTTCAACGCCATTGAAGGACTGAACTTAACTGCCAGCGAGGAGCTCGACCTCTTGACAAAGTCGTTAGGAAAAGAGTTCTCAGAGCACGTTACAAGGATTCGCTATGTGCACGTCGCCGACCCTGTAGTGGGCCTACAACATGTCTGGGAACGCCTAGAAGAGTGCTCCCCTGAAGTGATCGAGAGAGCGCTCTTCGAGAGGATAGAGAACTTTCCAAAAATCTCTCAGAAAGACCCCGTAAAGTTGAGGGAACTGGGAGACCTGCTGATGGAGTTAGACTCTGCTAAGTGTGAGGGCTACCTGCCGGGGCTCTCGTACCTGGACACCGCCAGGGGTGTCAACCCGATCGTTGAGAAGCTGCCACACAGTCTACAAGAGAGGTGGATAACTAAGGGTTCCCAGTACAAAGAGCAGCACCATGCCCCCCCCCCATTCACCTTCTTCGCAGGCTTCCTCTGCAGCGAGGCACACAGAAGAAACGACCCCAGCTTTACTCTCCCTTCAGCTCCCTCGAAAACGTCCAACAAGTCCTCCACAGGGTTCTCAAAACATGAGCGATCAGAAAAGGTATCAAGACACGCCAAAAGGCATGTCTCCACCCACAAGACAGAGGTCTCAACAAACCGCTCAGCTTCTCAGTCACGCAGTTCGAGCAGCATGCCTGGCGACAAAGGGAAACAATGTCCCATCCATCAGAAGCGCCATCCTCTAAAGAAATGTCGGGGTTTTCGAAGCAAGTCTCTTGAGGAGCGCAAAGCCTTTCTGAAAGAGAATGGTGCCTGCTACAGGTGTTGCTCCTCCACAACTCACTTGGCGAAGAACTGTAAGGCAACTTTGAAGTGCAGCGAATGTGAGAGCGATGACCACATAGCGGCGCTCCACCCTGGACCTCCTCCACGGGACAAAAAAGACAAGGACCCCACCTCAGAGCATGGCGGGGAGAGTGAAGAGGAGGCGCCTCCACCAGCAGTCACCTCTAAATGCACAGCACACCCAGACAGAGCTAGTAACGTCTACATCGTCCTGGACGACCAGAGCAACAGATCTCTGGCGAGGTCTGATTTCTTCTACCTCATCCAAATCAGAGGTTCAGACTCACCGTACACCCTGCGTTGCGTACATGTGCAGGAGTCACCGAGACATCTGGAAGAAGAGCCACAGGGTTCTTGGCGGAGTCGTTGGATGGAAAAAACAAGTGTGCTGCTTCCAACACTCATTGAGTGCAACCATATGCCTGACGATCGGTCAGAAATCCCGACCCCAGAAGCTGCACAGCACCACAGCCACCTGAAGTCCATCGCTCGCAGAATCCCTCGCCTGGACCCTGAAGCCCAGATCCTGATACTTCTGGGACGCCACATCCTTCAGGTCCACAAAGTCAGGGAGCAACGCAATGGTCCTCCCAGCGCCCCCTATGCCCAACGTCTAGACCTGGGTTGGGTGGTTATAGGGGACGTGTGCCTGGGTTCAGCCCACAAGCCAGCAGCTGTGACTTCCTATCGCACCAGCGTGCTCGAAAACGGAAGGCCATCTCTCCTCACTCCGTGCCCCAACCGTCTCCAGGTCAAGGAAAGGTTCCTCCTTACAGCATCAAACATGACACCCCAGTCCCTGATGACGACAAAGTGGGGCTTTCCATCGAAGATCGTCTGTTCCTGGAGTTCATGGACAGAGAGATGGTGATGGACGACACCAACAGCTGGGTGGCGCCTCTCCCATTCCGATCCCCTCGTCGACGGCTCCCGAACAATCGAGACCAAGCTCTCAGCAGACTTACCTCTCCCCGCCGCACCCTGGAAAGAAAGCCTAAGATGAAAGCCGACTTCGTCACACCTTCATGCAAAACATCTTTGATCGCGACCAGGAGGAGTTGGCCCCAACACTACCGGAGGGAAGTGAGTGCTGGTACTTACTTATCTTCGGCGTCTACAACCCTCAAAAGCCAGACAAGATCAGGGTTGTCTTCGATTCCAGCGCTCAACATCACGGCATCTCCCTGAACGATGTGCGTGCTACTTACCGGCCCGGATCTGAACAACAGCTTGCTGGGAGTCTTGCTGCGCTCCCGAAGAGAAACAGTGGCTGTCATAGCGGACATCGAGCAGATGTTTCACAGCTTCGTCGTTCGAGAAGACAACAGAGATTTCTTGTGTTTCCTGTGGTTCAACAACAACGACCCCAACCGAGAGATTGCCGAGTATCACATGAAAGTCCACGTATTCGGCAACTCACCATCCCCAGCTGTCGCCGTCTATGGACTTCACCGAGCAGCAGAACACAGCTCCAGGGAACACGGAATGGATGCCAAGCACTTAGTGGAACGCGACTTCTACGTCGACGACGGCCTCGCTCTGGCCTCGACTATGCTAGCTAGTCGTTTCCTAGCCAGGCTACCTAGCTATGAACGTATAAACTGCCGTGCGATAACGTTATAATTAGCTTTAATCAGTCACTTAAAAATCACACCCGAGTGTGCCAAAATGTTACAAAAACATGTCGATATTCAATGTTTACTGGGGTTTTTCGCGCTTCGGCTCACTTCTTACCGAGAAATTGGCACTTGGCACAAGTTGGCCGTGAACTTGACTTCTCCTCAGGGCTCCAAGCAGTGAAAAGAAAAATGGCATAAAATCAAGAGATTTTGAGAACCAAAGTTTGGCTGCGTCAGTAGTCACGTGACATACTGGATGGAAAAATAGTCTTTGGTTTTAAGTCAGTCAAATACATTGAACCAATGAGGCCCTGATTTCCATTGAATTAAAGTGATTTTAATACATATATAGACCCAAAATATCATAAATACCATTATATCGGGTCCAATCAAATAAAAAACACGCTTTAATTGAATGGCAGCATATGATCACTTTTTACTGTGTGGATGCAAACAGTGAAACTTATGTAACCCCTTTTTCACTGGCGGGTGAAGTAATACTTGGGGTAGTATTGGTCGAGGATCAATGACCACACCGGGTTATAGAACTCAGGTTTAATCGTGTCTCAGTAAGCAGACGTAATAACCATACGTGGTAGTGGTGTAACCATAATAACAGTCCGGGTAGTACATAACACCTAGTGTAGTTCCAGTGGATATACATGGCGTTATATCACTACAACCAGCTGCACTGATGTTTGCTCGGGAGCTACAGACGCCTGTGGATCTGGTCTTTGGCAAGCCGCCAAACCCACCAGTACGAGTGCCGCCGGGCCAGGACTATGTAGACGCACTACAGGACCGGATGGAGGCTCCTCATCAGCAGGCTCCAGAGAATATGGCTTCTGCAGGGGAAAGGCAGAAGAGAGCCTATGATGTACGTTGCCACCGCAAAGAGTACCAGCAGGGGGACAACGTATGGGTGTATAACCCACGGCGAACGAAGGGACGGTCCCCAAAGCTGAACAGCAACTGGGAGGGGCCCTGCCTCATCCTGAAGAGGATCTCAGAGGTCATCTATAGAGTGAAGCTCCACAGCCGCCCTCGGATAGTCATCCTTCACCAAGATCGCCTCGCACCTTACTTAGTACAGACCAGGCTACCGGGGTCCAGGGAGTGGGTAAGGACACTGCTGGATCAAAGCCAACCTCCCTGGATGTCAGCAAGGAGCTACCATTAGAGCACCTTGTTTTGGGCCAGGGAGGGGGCGGGGACACTGGGTTTACAGAGCTGCCCTCCCTGGCCAGGAATGGAAACAGCGGTGACGTCGACGTCGACAGTGGGGGCTCAGACCCAGCGGATGCAGAGCCGCCGCCGTCATCCATCAGCAGCCCGCGGCAAGGAGCAGCCCGGGATGGGAGAGGTGCTCGGCGGAAGAAACCCTCATGGTGGATGGACCCATCCACATGGGATTTGGGTTAGGCCAACGGGACGTTGGTCTTTCAAGGAAGGAGGCAGTGTGGCGAATTCAACTAGAGTGTTCCTGCTCCAAGTTCATTTGCATGTTACCCACGATGCAACTGAAATGTCGATGTTTTGGTTATGTTGTGGGCTATTGAACACGTTAAAAACGGGCATATCTGTTACAGATAGCGGGGATGCGGTGCAAGGTGATGGGGACGTTACGAGAGAAGTTGATTAGACAACATGCTATTTCCCACCATGAGGGTAAAGAGTAGGCAAATAGATAAGGTCGCTTCTGTGGCCAAGAAAAGGATCAAGCTGAGACCAAAACGAATTTGTGACTGTTATGACTAGCTTGGCTTGCGGTCATTAAAAGCTTGCTTGTTAACTCTGAAAGGTTTGCTGAGAAGTCCATTATTTGACCACGTCAAAATATCATCATGTTAATTTTATGTCAACCCATTTGGCCCCGTTACACTGGGAGGAGCCATTACATATGAAGCCCCTGCCCCTCCCCCCCCCAAAAAAAACAAACAAAAACAAAACAAAAATAAAAAATGATGTCAGTCATTTATTTGCGACTGTTGTGCGGACTGTGTGTGTTGAGCAGCGACCCCCGGTACACCCTTGTTACAGTCGTTTTTGCTGACCCGGAAGTTGTACTGTCAAGCAAGCGCCACAAACAACGCGCGCGGACAGCCTGGACACGGCAGCACTGGCACATCCTACAAGATTAATAAAGTGTGAGTATTAATCATATACGTTTTGATGCAAGCTGTGCCTTGCCCCTTTAAGGAGAGGGCTTAGTGGGTATTGTGTGTGTGTGTGTGGGGGGGGGGTGATGTAGACGCAGCCGTGTGTGTGTGTGTGTGTCTGTGTATTTTCTGTTTGTAGCCGCAGCCGCGGAGACGCTAGTTTGCCGACAGATAGGAAGGTAGCCACCGTTACCAGTGATGATTTGTATGCATCACAGGGAGAGAGGGAGGGAGGGAGGGAGGGAGGGAGGCTGCCGTGTGTTAAATGGGACTGCAGTGCAGTGCAGTGGCCGGCCCGTTCTCCACTGCAGAGTTGGTCCGGACTCTTTATGAAGTTGTTACCAGCTACGAGCCAGGCTAAGCTAAATAGACTAGCAAGACACCCACCAGAGGCTTCCAACTACGGTTCGGAGCCGCGACGCTGGAGAGGTAACAGTACTAGACGTGCTGCTGCACTAGACGTTTTGTTGTTTTGTTGTGTTAAGTTACAAGTAAAGCTGAGCGTCGCTGTGTAAGTTAGCTTTTACCTAATCAACGTTAGCCAACTTGCTAAGTAGGCTGTTGCTCTGCGTGCGCGTTTTCATTTTTGGGGTAGCATGCGGCGATAGCTTTTGTTAAAAAGCATGCTAATTTGCCCTGGGAATCAGTGGAGGCTGATGGAAGTGACCCATTTGTATCTTAACCGTCATCTTCTTCTCTCTATAGACACTGTGGGACTTGAGCAGGACCCAAACAGACCTCACCTACGATGCAGTCCCAGGTAGACCAGTATAGTATGGTCTATAATAGCAGATCATGATCCAGCTCAAGGTTATTGTAGTTCACTAAAACTGAACTAAAACCAGGTGTGAAAAGAGAAGAAAAAAAAACATTTCAGTTCACTGAAATAAAAATAAAACTTGACTTTAGAGGAGCAAGAAGAGGAAGCGAGTGAAGGCAGAGCCGAAGATCAAATGGTGGAAGTTGAAGAAGGAAAACTTGTGTGGAGTTCAGGCAGGGGTTAAGACAGGCACTGGGTGGATAGTGGAGAGTTGCCGGACGGCTGGGCAACCACTGCAGAAATAGTGAGGGAGACAGCTAGGAAGGTACTTGGTGTGTCGGCAGGACAGAGGAAGGAAGACAAGGAGACTTGGTGGTGGAGTGAGGAAGTACAGCAAAGTATACAGAAGAAGAGGTTGGCAAAGAAGAAATGGGATAGTCAGAGAGATGAAGAAAGTAGACAGGAGTACAAGGAGACACAGCGTAAAGCTAAGAGAGGTGGCAAAGGCAAAAGGCGTATGGTGAGTTGTATGACAGGTTAGACACTAAGGAAGGAGAAAAGGACTTGTACCGATTGGCTAGACAGAGGGACCGAGCTGCAAAGGATGTGCAGCAGCTTAGGGTGATGAAGGATAGAGATGGAAATGTGCTGACGAGCGAAGAGAGTGTGCTGAGAAGGTGGAAGGAGTACATTGGGGGGCTGATGAATGAAGAAAATGAGAGAGAGAGAGCAGGTTGGATGATGTGGGGATAGTGAATCAGGAAGTGCAGTGGATTAGCAAGGAGGACGTGAGGGCAGCTATGAAGAGGATGAAGAGTGGCAAGGCAGCTGGTCCCGATGACATACCTGTGGAGGCATGGAGATGTTTAGGAGAGATGGCAGTGGGGTTTTTAACTAGATTGTTTAACTCAAACTTGGAAAGGGAGAGGATGCCTGAGGAGTGGAGAAGAAGCATACCGGTACCGATTTTCAAGAACCAGGGCGATGTGCAGAACTGTAGCAACTACAGAGGTATAAAGTTGATCAGCCACAGCATGAAGATTTGGGAAAGAGTAATCGAAGCTAGGTTAAGAGGAGGAGAGGTGACGATTAGCGAGCGGCAGTATGGTTTCATGCCACGAAAGAGCACCACAGATGCGATGTTTGCTTTGAGAATGTTGATGGAGATGTATAGAGAAGGCCAGAAGGAGTTACATTGTGTCTTTGTAGATTTAGAGAACGCATAAGCCAGGGTGCCGAGAGAGGAGATGTAGTATTGTATGAGGAAGCCGGGAGTTGCCGAGAAGTATGTAGGAGTGGTGCAGGATATGCACGTGGAAGTGTGACAGTGGCGAGGTGACAGATGGGTTCAAGGTGGAGGTGGGATTACATCAAGGATCGGCTCTGAGCCCCTTCTTGTTTGCAATGGTGATGGACAGGTTGACGGATGAGATCAGGCAGGAGTCTCCATGGACGATGATGTTCGCGGATGACATTGTGATCTGTGGCGAGAGTAGGGTGCAGGTGGAGGAGAGCCTGGAGATGTGGAGGTATGCACTGGAGAGAAGAGGAATGAAAGTCAGTAGGAGCAAGACGGAATACCTGTGTGTGAAAGAGAGGGAAGACAGTGGAATGGTCAGGAGTGGAGGTGACGAAGGCATATGACTTTAAATACTTGGGGTCAACAGTCCAAAGTAACGGGGAGTGCAGGAGAGAGGTGAAGAAGAGAGTGCAGGTAGGGCGGAGAAGAATGTCAGGAGTGATTTGCGACAGAATGGTGCCAGCAAGAGTTAAAGGGAAGGTTTACAAGATGGTTGTGAGACCAGCTACGTTGTATGGTTTGGAGACAGTGGCACTGACGAAAAGACAGCAGGAGGCGGAGCTGGAGGTGGCAGAGTTGAAGACGCTAAGGTTTTCACTGGGAGTGACGAAGAAGCACAGGATTAGGCACGATTATATTAGAGGGACCGCTCAAGTCGGACGGTTTGGAGACAAAGCAAGAGAGGCAAGATTGAGATGGCTTGGACATGTGTGGAGGAGAGATGCTGATTATGGAGCTGCCAGGGAAGAGAAGAAGAGGAAGGCCAAAGAGGAGGTTTATGGATGTGGTGAGGGAAGACATGCAGGTGGCTGGTGTGACAGAGGAAGACGCAGAAGACAGGAAGAAATGGAAACGGATGATCCGCTGTGGCAACCCCTAACGGGAGCAGCCAAAAGTAGTAGATCTATGTCATATGTACATTATTTACAATTAGTTCATAAGTCATTCATAATTCATGTGTGATTTCGTCATTCCTAGGTTATGTGCAGCTATTTACATGCAGTTATGTAGCCTACAATTATTATTTACATGCAGTCATGTGCAGTTATTTACATATGTTATGTAGTTATGTCATAGACATGTGATAACATTTTATAATTTATGCAATGTTTATTGAAACATTCTTTCTCTGTATTGCCCCCCTATACAGTTTTACAAAAAGGTTTGAATTCTCAAAGTTCTTCAGTAAAGTTCCTCAACTTGGACTGGGACTCTGTATTTCTTTGGGATTCTTCATGTTGGCTATCTGTCCGCCTGTCTATACATGGACACAAATACGTAGGACAGAATAGGCGGTCTTCTCGTTCCCCCCCGCCATTTAAAGAAAAAAAAATTGTGTGTCTTTTTCTATCTTATCCCTCAAGGGTTAAAACCTCAACTAGGGCTTCTTGTTACCTTTCCAGGGTTCAAGTCACAACTAGGGTTACCTGGCAGAATTCGGGTTTAAGGTTAAGATTGGGGTTAAGCCAGGGGAAAGGGTACCCCCCCATCCGGCCACTCGTCAGGCGCTGGCATAATAGGTGTACGTTATGTACAGTAGATTGGATGATTGTATGACCGCCTGGCCAGCAGGTGGAGCCATGGAGGCACCAATCTCAGTAATATGAGGCGCATAGATGACGTCATCATGCAGCGCAGGCGATTCTGAACGGTGGAAATAAACGAAGCACATGGTTGCATGGAGTTGAGCTCCCGAAAAATACAAGAGTTAATTAAATGCGATAAAGTGGAAACGGTTAATTTAAATGCGATAAAGTGGAAACGTTGTAGAACCAGCATCATCACAGCTCAGTACTGCACGTGTACAGCACGTGTACAGCCAGTGTATGGTCCCACAGCTGTGGTCAGCATCACGTCATTCAGCACGCTGTTGTTCAGCAAGCTGTGTGTACAGCTAGCCGTGTATCAGTCAACCAAACGACCAGCTTATGTTAGCTCATGTACAGTTTGGAAACAGCTAATGTTATCTTGTGTACAGGAGGAAATACATTGTCAACGAACATTTGTGTCATCTCGTCATTTATGGGTGGCGTTCACAACGCCGCTAAATCTCAACAATTGCGACAGATAGTAAATCTGTGTCAGTCCAAACGTTTGTAGTTCAAACGTTTACAATAGGTTAGAAATTTAAATCTGCATTCCCAAATAAATTGGAATTAACCTTGTACACTGTCCATCAAACAAGATGTTTAGATGGCGGCCACAGTCCCCCACCAACGAAAGTCGCGCGACATTTCGGTTTTATGGAACCTTCTTCAGGCGAGGGCTTAGACTTTTCACGACCGGGCGGCATCTCGGTGGCCTTCTAAGGCTCGTAAAAATCAAATTAACAATCGAAAAAATAGCCAACATTAATCCAACTCACCGAACAGCGGGCGACGTAGCTCTGTGCCGGACTCCGACGAAAAGAGAGAATGAGGCTCCGCCTCTAAATATATACTGGGAAATATGACACCACTTCCGGTAGATGACAAGCTCTCCGGAAAAGGCGGCCCCCCACGCCGTTGTCACGGGAAACGTGACGCGACATCCGGCAAACGAGCGCCCTCCCCATAGACGGAAAAAAACAGAAAGGGGGAGAAAAAAAGAAAAAAGGGGACAGGGTTATTTTTCCAGAGACGGGTTAGGGTTATAGGACCGTGTGTCCGAGGAAAGTGACGTGTTGTTGACAAAATTGGAGTTTGGAGAGACTAGCTTGGTGACCTTCTTGTGCCAGATGGCGTAAGAGAGAGACCGAGTCACGGCTGCACTGCGTTGTGGTGGGGGCACAAAGCAGGAGGTCGTCGACGTACTGCCAAAGGGTTGAGCCGCGCGTCAGCGTAAGTGTGCTAAGGCTGTCTCGAAGCGCCGCGTTGTAGATCGTGGGTCTTTCACAATAGCCCTGACACAGCCTTGTCCATGTGTAAGGCCGACCGTCAAATAGGAACGCAAACCAGAACTGGCCGTCAGGATGAACAGGGACGCTGAAGAAAGCGTTGGCAAGGTCCACAACGGTAAACCGCCGTGCAGAAGGGGGAACCTGAGACATAAGGGTGTAGGGATTGGGGACGCAGGGCGTGCGGGCCCTGACAGCTGCATTTACTGCCTGAAGGTCTTGAACGAACCTCCATTCAGTGGGCTGTCCGGGTGGGCGTATCTTCTTCGCGGGGAAGATGGGAGTGGAAACCGGGGAGGTGGGGCAAGGGACAATTATGCCCTTGACACGCAAGGCATTGAATACAGGGCAGATGCCATTAACCGCTTCCGGTTTCAAAGGGTACTGAGGTTGGTGGGGACGGAAGTCGGATTTCGGGGTAATGATGACGGGCTCACAATTACGTATGAGACCTACATCCTATTTCCCGTCAGCCCAAAGATGGGAGGGGATGTTGTGAAGCTGCGGAGCAAGTGCAGTGTGTGTGTGTGTGTGTGTATGGGCCTCAGTCACTGACGGTGAGGGGGCGGAAAGAGCCAACATTCGTGGCGTCACCGCAACGGTGGCGCTGACGTCTACCCGGTATAATTTTAGTGAGGGGTACCAGTCGCGTGAAGAGTCGGCGGGAAGCCAATCTGACGCCAGAGAAGCTTGTCGCGCGAGTGGACCCGTATCTGTCCACTGGGAACCCCGTGGTTTTACCAAGGAGACGTGCGGGACCGAGTCATTAACCGAAAACAACGCAGTTTGGTCGTTGTCTAATGTACACGTGACATGAGCGGTGCAGTGTAGGTTGTCCGTTGTCATGTAGGTCGATGCGTCCCCTGTTGTGGTGTGTGAGCAAGGGAGCAGAGCCACTGTGTGTATTGGGAGGCGGTAGGAGCCCACATGTAGACCCGTAGAGGGAGGGCGGGGTTATGTGTATGCAAAAAAATATTCGCTGCTGGTAACGAAGTGATGTACAGCCCTGATGAGGTGGAAACAACAGAGATGCCCAGTTGGATCATGCCATCTCTATCCAGCAAATTAAATGGGCAGTTATCAGAAATTAAAACAGGCAATTTTGTTGATGAGCTGTCATCCAGGCAAACAAGCGCACAGGAATGGATAATGGCTCCGTGACACACGTACCACTCGCAACAGTGGAGAGGACCGTTTGGCCGCTCCGTGTTAACCGTGGCCGGCCGATAGGCGGTTCTCACCACCGTTCGTGTGGCTCCCGTGTCTAACAAGAAAGGCAGCTCAGCATTTGCAAGACGCAAGGTTATCATTGGCAGTTTTCGGAAAGCTAGCTCATGAGATACATACTGTCCAACTGGGGAAGCTAACAGCAAAGCAGAGTCTTCATTGCAAATCAGTGTATTTGGTTGTGTCTGTGCATTCATACGACCTGATGTGGCAGCAGATGTGTCCAGGACCCCCACCTCCTCCTCCCGTGTCGCCTGTCAGTCCGAACCCCGGTATG
This sequence comes from Lampris incognitus, assembly GCF_029633865.1. Classification (NCBI taxonomy): domain Eukaryota; kingdom Metazoa; phylum Chordata; class Actinopteri; order Lampriformes; family Lampridae; genus Lampris; species Lampris incognitus. The sequence continues at coordinate 409,368 of NW_026611585.1, read as the reverse complement.
AGCCTCCCCGTGGGGCCCACTGGTTGTGAGGTCCGTTGCTCCATCCTCGGCCTCTTCCGCGCCTTTGGTTGATGCCCTTGACGGAGTGGACAGTCTTCAGCCCAGTGACCGGGCTGGCCACATGTGAAGCAGCAGTCGTCACCCGGTTGGGGGCCGCTGGGCTGGGCGTGTTGTCACGGGTTCTGACATCGTGAACGGTCCCCGGGTCTGTCCTGTTGCACAGGTTAGTAGGGTGAAGGAAGCCGCTGCGGCACCATGGAGGAGAGAGAGAGAGGTGCGATGTTTGTCCTGAGCCTGACTTGCCTTCTGTTCTTCTTCCTTTTTCTGCATTTGATCGTGGGCATGATCAGCATGTCTCAGCAAGTCTTCCAGTCGTCTCTTTCCGTATCCTACGCAGTGTGTTTCTATGGCTTTCCTAACTCCGTCCTGCAGGCCGACCAGGAAATGTTTGCAGAGGTGAGTGTTGTGGTTACACCGCCCCGAGCTGCCTCCCCGGCACGTTCAAGCCACTCCCCCAGCTCGGACGTGCCGGAAACATCCCAGCGCTCGGCTCGCGCTCTGAGGAGACGAGCGCTGCACTGCACCAGGTGTTTGCCATCATCCATCAGGCACACCTGTGGAAATCAGGCAGCCTTCTACAAGAAGCCTCCCAGAACGTCTCTCTGTGCTTCGACGTACTGAACCCTGAGGTAAAGTTCTGACAAGCCCTCCAGCGTTCCTTGCATTCTGTTTATTCCCCAGTGTCTTATCTTCGTGTCTCTGTTTCCTCCCAAGACTCTCCCTCCGCGATTTCCGCATCTCCCTCGTCCCCAGCGACCTTCACGTTTTCTCCCCGGACCTCTCCTGCGATCTCCCCCCTTGTCCCTCTATCTGGACCCCTCCCTTCGGACTCGACTTCCCGGATCTCGGACCTGGACTTTCTCGGACAACCCCTCTTGGATCACGGACTGGACTTTCTTGCCAGGTGCACGCACATTTTTTCAACACCTCCTGGTCATTTACATACCACACCACACATAGGCTAAAAACACTCACGCATAGTTATACACGCAAACCACGGGACACCACACATAGTTTATTCACACATCCCACTAACAGAACGCCTTTTTCACCATACATTTCCCTCCCACAATAAAACCCCCCTTTGTAGATTTAGAAGTCATCTCGTGTCTGTCTGTCTTGGGTTTCGCCACACGGGTCAGGTTCTGGTGCGCGAGCACAACAGAACGTCGGAGCCATTATGGACCCAGGCAAACCCAAGGAGCGGACGGTCCCTGTGACGCCCCAGAGCCCCGTCCCCCTAGAGGCAGTAGTAAGAAGTCACAGTTGCCAACTTGCCTCTCTCCGCTCAGAGCTTACTACTGCCTTCACCCGTGTCACCGGAGAGGTCAGCGATCTTCAGTCCGGCTCCCAGGCCGCGACGAGCGCGTTAGATGCCCTCACCGCGCAGATCCCTGCACTCTCCACAGCGGTCTCCAGGATGAGTGACCACCCTGCCCTGGCCTCGGTCTCTGCCCCCAGCTCGGCCTTCTGTTTCCCCGTTCCTGGTCCCGACGTTCCCCCTCCTCCGAGTCAACCCCCACTGGACCCCTGGTGCGAGCCTAACCTCCCCTGCCCGAAGGCCTTCGGTGGGGAGTTCGAGCTGTGCAGGGGTTTCCTTGGTCAGTGTGAGCTCCTGTTCAAACACCAGCCAGCCAGGTATAGGACAGGAGAGACCAAGGTAGCCCTTGTCATGTCCCTCCTCACCGGCAAAGCCCTCAGCTGGGCCATAGCGGCGGTAGGCCATACCGAGCAGCTCGCCTCGGACTATTGTGCCTTCCGCCGCGAGTTCAATCTGGTGTTCGACCACCCAGCTGACGGGCAGGACGCTGCCGGCCGCCTCCATTCCATCCAACAGGGAGCCAGGTCGGTGGCAGATTATTCCTTGGAGGTAAGTATACTCGCGGCAGACAGTGGGTGGGATGACACTGCGCTCAAGTGCGCGTACAGGAGGGGGCTGAGCGACCCCATCAAAGATCTCATCGTTCGGGACCGCCCTGCCTCCTTCAACGAGCTCGTCACCCTCGCCCTCCAGATGGACGAACGGCTGCAGGAGCGGCGCCAGGAACGCGCCCCTCGCGCTGGCCCCTCCCATAGACCAACCCCCGTCCGTTCTACCGGTGCCTTCCCTGGGTCAGCGTCCCGTGGGCTCTCTCCACCCTCACACTCCCCCTCGCAACCCTGGGTGGCTTCTGGATCCAGGCCGGAGGAGGAGCCCATGCAGTTGGGTCGGTCACGGCTCCCGCTGGAGGTTAGGGAGCAGAGGATGCGTGGCCACCTCTGCCTCTACTGCGGGAGGTCGGGCCACTACATCAAGGCCTGCCCGACTCGCCCAAAAAGGCCCGGCTCACTAGTGAGGGGTGTCCTAGTGAGCCTGACGACCCTTCCTCAGCCCCAGCCCAAGAAGGAGCACAACCACCTTTTTCCGGTCACTCTCACCTGGGGTAACGACTCACTGTCTGTTGGTGCACTCCTGGATTCGGGGGCGGACGAGTGTTTGATGGACATCTCGCTGGCCCGGCAGGCCGGCATTCCACTCGTCCCCCTAGACACACCCCTCACAGCCCAAGCCCTAGATGGTCGTTCACTTGGTAAGATCACACATAGCACTGCTTCCCTCACCCTCACCCTTTCGGGTAATCACGTGGAAGCTATCCGTTTCTTGGTTTTGCACGCCCCCACAGCGCCCCTGGTGTTAGGAAGACCGTGGTTGGAACGGCACGATCCCTACATCTCTTGGTCTACTGGGCGGATTTTGGGTTGGAGCGTTGCGTGTCATGCCAACTGCCTTCGCTCCGCCCACTCCCCGTCCAGCGGCCTCAGACCCGTGCCTCCTCCCACGGATCTCACTGGTGTTCCTCCCATTTATCACGATTTAGCCCCTGTATTTATTTAGTAAAGACAGTGCAACCCAGCCACTGAGGATGCACAAGCCAGTGCATCCTTAGTGCCGGTCCCAAGCCCGGACAAATGGGGAGGGTTGCGTCAGGAAGGGCATCCGGCGTAAAATCTTTGCCAAATCAAATATGCGGATCATAAATAAGACTTACATACCGGATCGGTCGAGGCCCGGGTTACCAACGACCGCCACCGGTACTGTTAACCAGCAGGGTGTCGGTGGAAACTATGCTACTGTTGGGCGAAGGAGAAGGAGAGGAGGAAAGCATGTCCAGAGGCAGCTAGAGAGGAGGAAGGGTAGGCATGTGGAGGTGAGAGTTGGAACTTTGAATGTTGGCACTATGACTGGTAAAGGGAGAGAGCTGGCTGACATGATGGAAAGAAGAAAGGTAGGCATACTGTGTGTGCAAGAGACCAGGTGGAAGGGGAGTAAGGCCAGGAGTATCGGAGGTGGGTTCAAACTCTTCTACCATGGTGTGAATGGGAGGAGAAATGGGGTAGGGGTAATTCTGAAGGAAGAGTATGTCAAGAGCGTGCTGGAGGTGAAGAGAGTGTCAGACAGAGTGATGAGTATGAAGCTGGAAATTGAAGGTTTATTGCTGAATGTTATCAGCGTATATGCCCCGCAAGTTGGGTGTGAGATGGATGAAAAAGAAGAATTCTGGAATGAGTTGGACGACATGGTGGAGAGGGTACCCAAGGAGGAGAGAGTGGTGATTGGAGCGGACTTCAATGGACATGTTGGTGAAGGGAACAGAGGTGATGAGGAGGTGATGGGAAAGTATGGAGTCAAGAAGAGAAATGTGGAAGGACAGATGGTGGTCGATTTTGCGAAAAGGATGGAAATGGCTGTGGTGAATACATATTTCAAGAAGAGGGAGGAACACAGGGTGACGTACAAGAGTGGAGGGAAGTGCACACAGGTGGACTATATCTTATGTAGAAGGCACCATCTAAAAGGGATTGGAGACTGCAAGGTGGTGACAGGGGAGAGCGTAGCCAGGCAGCATCGGATGGTGGTCTGTAGGATGACTTTGGAGACCAAGAAGAGGAAGCGAGTGAAGACACAGCCGAAGATCAAATGGTGGAAGTTGAAGAAGGAAGACTGTTGTGTGGAGTTCAGGCAGGAGTTAAGACAGGCACTGGGTGGTAGTGAAGAGTTGCCAGATGGCTGGAAAACCACTGCAGAAAGAGTGAGGGAGACAGCTAGGAAGGTACTTGGTGTGTCATCAGGACAGAGAAAGGAAGACAAGGAGACTTGGTGGTGGGATGAGGAAGTACAGCAAATTATACAGAGGAAAAGGTTGGCAAAGAAGAAGTGGGATAGTCAGAGAGATGAAGAAAGTAGACAGGAGTACAAGGAGATGCAGCGTAAAGCAAAGAGAGAGGTGGCAAAGGCAAAGGAAAAGGCGTATGGTGAGTTGTATGACAGATTAGACACTAAGGAAGGAGAAAAGGACTTGTACCGATTGGCTAGACAGAGGGACCAAGCTGCAAAGGATGTGCAGCAAGTTAGGGCGATCAAGGATAGAGATGGAAATGTGCTGACAAGCGAGGAGAGTGTGCTAAGAAGGTGGAAGGAATACTTTGAGGGGCTGATGAATGAAGAAAATGAGAGAGAGAGAAGGTTGGATGATGTAGGGATAGTGAATCAGGAAGTTCAGCGGATTAGCAAGGAGGAAGTGAGGGCAGCTATGAAGAGGATGAAGAATGGAAAGGCAGTTGGTCCTGATGACATACCTGTGGAGGCATGGAGATGTTTAGGAGAGATGGCAGTGGACTTTCTAACTAGATTGTTTAACACAATCCTGGAAAGTGAAAGGATGCCTGAGGAGTGGAGAAGAAGCATACTGGTACCGATTTTCAAGAACAAGGGCGATGTGCAGAACTGTAACAACTACAGAGGTATAAAGTTGATCAGCCACAGCATGAAGATTTGGGAAAGAGTAATAGAAGCTAGGTTAAGAGGAGAGGTGACGATCAGCGAGCAGCAGTATGGTTTCATGCCACGAAAGAGCACCACAGATGCGATGTTTGCTTTGAGAATGTTGATTGAGAAGTATAGAGAAGGCCAGAAAGAGTTGCATTGTGTCTTTGTAGATTTAGAGAAAGCTTATGACAGAGTACCGAGAGAGGAGGTGTGGTATTGTATGAGGAAGTCAGGAGTTGCAGAGAAGTATGTAGGAGTGGTGCAGGATACGTATGAGGGAAGTGTGACAATGGTGAGGTGTGCGGTTGGAATGACGGATGGGTTCAAGGTGGAGGTGGGATTACATCAAGGATCGGCTCTTAGCCCTTTCTTGTTTGCAAAGGTGATGGACAGGTTGACGGACAAGATCAGGCAGGAGTCTCCATGGACGATGATGTTCGCGGATGACATTGTGATCTGTAGTGAGAGTAGGGTGCAGGTTGAGGAGAGCCTGGAGAGGTGGAGGTATGCACTAGAGAGAAGAGGAATGAAAGTCAGTAGGAGCAAGACGGAATACCTATGCGTGAATGAGAGAGAGGACAGTGGAATGGTCAGGATGCAAGGAGTGGAGGTGACAAAGACATCTGAGTTTAAATACTTGGGGTCAACTGTCCAAAGTAACGGGGAGTGCAGTAGAGAGGTGAAAAAGAGAGTGCAGGCAGGTTGGAGTGGGTGGAGAAGTGTGTCAGGAGTGATTTGCGACAGAAGGGTACCAGCAAGAGTTAAAGGGAAAGTTTACAAGATGGTTGTGAGACCAGCTATGTTATATGGTTTGGAGACAGTGGCACTGACGAAAAGACAGGAGGCGGAGCTGGAGGTGGCAGAGTTGAAGATGCTAAGATTTTCACTGGGAGTAACGAAGAAGGACAGGATTAGGAACGATTATATTAGAGGGACCGCTCAGGTTGGACGGTTTGGAGACAAAGCAAGAGAGGCAAGATTGAGATGGCTTGGACATGTGTGGAGGAGAGATGCTGAGTATATTGGGAGAAGGATGCTGAATATGGAGCTGCCAGGGAAGAGGAGAAGAGGAAGGCCAAAGAGGAGGTTTATTGATGTGGTGAGGGAAGACATGCAGGTGGCTGGTGTGACATAGGAAGACGCAGAAGACAGGAAGAAATGGAAACGGATGATCCGCTGTGGCGACCCCTAACGGGAGCAGCCGAAAGTAGTAGTAGATTTAGTAAAGACAGTGCACTTTCCCTCCCCCCTCACCGTCCCTATTGTCCCGATTGTGCCATTGATCTCTTTCCCGGGGCCGCCCTTCCCACCGGTCGGTTGCATAACATCTCCGTCCCGGAGAAGGAGGCTATGCGCAATTATATCACAGAGTCCCTGGCCTCAGGAATCATAAGGCCCTCGTCTTCCCCGGTGGCAGCGGACTTCTTTTTTGTGGCAAAGAAGGAGGGCAGCCTGAGGCCTTACATAGATTATCGAATGCTACATAACATCACGGTGAAAAATAAATATCCACTCCCCCTTATGAGTTCCAGGTTCGAGCTACTCACTCACGCCACGGTGTTCACGAAGCTGGACCTGCGCAGCGCATACCACCTGGTGCGCATCCGGGAAGGGGATGAATGGAAGACGGCCTTCAACACCCACCTAAGGCATTTCGAATACCTCGTTATGCCCTTCGGCCTCACCAACGCCCCGGCCGTCTTCCAGGCGTTGGTCAACGACGTGCTCCGGGACATGCTGAACACGTTCGCGGTGGTGTACCTGGATGACATCCTCGTGTTCTCCAGGACTGAGGAGGAACACCACCAGCATGTCCGCCTGGTCCTCCAACGGCTGCTGGAGAACAGGCTCTTCGTGAAAGCCGAGAAGTGCGTGTTCCACTCCGCCTCCGTGGAGTTCCTTGGCCACATCGTGGAGAAGGGGCTCGTCCGCACTGACCCCAGGAAGACCCGAGCGGTGGAGGAGTGGGCACGGCCCACTAACAGGACGCAACTCCAGCGCTTCCTGGGGTTTGCAAACTTCTACCGGCGCTTCATCAGGGGGTTCAGCCGTGTGGCCGCCCCCCTCACTGCACTCACCTCCAACCTCCGCCCCTTCTCCTGGACCACGGAGGCAGAAGCCGCCTTTTGGCCCTGAAGAGGCTGTTCACAACGGCTCCGGTGCTCGCCCACCCGGACCCGTGCAGGCAGTTCATCGTGGAGGTGGACGCATCGGACACGGGCATCGGAGCCGTCCTCTCCCAGCGGTCGGAGGAGGACCAGAAGATCCACCCGTGCGCCTTCTTCTCCCGGCGTTTCAGTCCTGCGGAGAAGAATTACGACATCGGCAACAGGGAGTTGCTGGCCGTCCACGCCGCCCTAGAGGAGTGGAGACACTGGCTGGAGGGAGCAGGGCAGCCGTTCATCGTATGGTCCGATCACAAGAACCTGACCTACGTGCGGACGGCTAAGAGGCTCAACCCCAGGCAGGCGCGCTGGGCTCTCTTCTTCAGCCGGTTCGACTTCACCCTCACCTACCGCCCGGGCACCAAGAACGTCAGGGCAGACGCCCTCTCCCGTCTGTTTCCCGAGGGGTCCCCTGACGCCCCAGACACCATCCTTCCCCCGGCCCGGGTGGTGGGTGTCGTCACCTGGGCCATCGGTGGTGAGAAGGGCCCAGCGCGCCCAACCCGACCCACGCAATGGACCCCGGAACCGGCTATTTGTGCCTCCCTGTGTCCGGCCCCAGGTGCTGGAGTGGGGCCACTCCAGCCATCTTGCTTGCCACCCCGGTGTCTACCGAACGGCGGCCTTCATCCGCAGGGGTTTCTGGTGGCCCACCATGGAGGCAGACACCAGAGAATTCGTGGCAGCCTGCACCACCTGCGCCCGCAGCAAGGCTCTCCATCGCCCTCCAGCAGGTCTCCTGCGCCCCCTTCCTGTCCCCGGCCGACCTTGGTCCCACATTGCCTTGGACTTTGTAACTGGCCTCCCCGTGTCGCAAGGCAATGACACCATTCTGACCATTGTCGACCGGTTTTCCAAGGCCGTCCCCTTTGTTGCCCTCACCAAACTCCCCTCTGCAGCCGAGACGGCGGACCTTCTCGTCTCCCACTTCGTCCGACCCCATGGGATTCCCCTGGACATTGTCTCTGACCGTGGTCCCCAGTTCACTTCGAAGGTATGGCAGGCCTTCTGTAAGGGGATTGGGGCCACGGTCAGCCTCTCCTCCGGGTATCACCCCCAGACCAATGGGCAGGCAGAGCGGGCCAATCAAGCCCTGGAGGCGGCTTTGCGTTGCGTTACCACCAGCAACCCCGCCTCCTGGAGCAAGTACCTGCCCTGGGTGGAGTACTCGTTCAACTCCATGGAGAGTTCGGCTACCGGTTTGTCCCCCTTCGAGTGTTCTCTTGGCTATCAACCTCCTCTGTTCCCCCATCAGGAGTTGGAGGTGGCGGTCCCGTCCACGAAGGCCCATCTCGTTTGGAAGACCGCCCGGGCCGCTCTGTTGCGAGCTACAGAGCGGGCCCGGCGCAGCGCCAACCGGCAGAGAGTGCCGGCTCCAGCTTATCGACCTGGCCAGAAGGTATGGCTCCTGGCCCGGGACCTGCCCTTCCCTACCATCAACCGGAAGCTGGCTCCCCGCTACGTCGGTCCCTACACCATCGACCGCATCGTCAACCCTTCGGCGGTGCGTCTCCATCTCCCTACCTCACTCAAGATCCATCCCGTCTTCCATGTCTCGCGCCTCAAACCGGTAGCCACCAGCCCCCTGTCTCCCCCTGTCCAAGCTCCTCCACCCCCCAGGATCCTCGACGGTGGTGACATGGTCTGGGATGTCGACCAGCTGCTCGCCGTACGCCGCCGGGGGCGTGGGTACCAATACCTGGTGGACTGGGTTGGCTATGGGCCCGAGGACCGCAGCTGGGTTCCCCGGTCCTACCTGGCCGACCCCGCACTCCTGGAGGAGTTCTATCGGGCCCACCCCAACGCCATCGGACGGTCGCCCGGTGTCTCCCGTAGGAGGGGGGGTCCTGTTGTGGTTACACCGCCCCGAGCTGCCTCCCCGGCACGTTCAAGCCACTCCCCCAGCTCGGACGTGCCGGAAACATCCCGAGCGCTGCACTGCACCAGGTGTTTGCCATCATCCATCAGGCACACCTGTGGCAATCAGGCAGCCTTCTACAAGAAGCCTCCCAGAACGTCTCTCTGTGCTTCGACGTACTGAACCCTGCGGTAAAGTTCTGACAAGCCCTCCAGCGTTCCTTGCATCTGTTTATTCCCCAGTGTCTTATCTTCGTGTCTCTGTTTCCTCCCAAGACTCTCCCTCCGCGATTTCCACGGCTCCCCGCGTCTCCCTCGTCCCCAGCGACCTTCACGTTTTCTCCCCGGACCTCTCCTGCGATCTCCCCCCTTGTCCCTCTATCTGGAACCCTCCTTTCGGACTCGACTTCCCGGATCTCGGACCTGGACTTTCTCGGACAACCCCTCTTGGATCACGGACTGGACTTTCTTGCCAGGTGCACGCACATTTTTTCAACACCTCCTGGTCATTTGCATACCGCACCACACATAGGCTAAAAACACTCACGCATAGTTATACACGCAAACCACGGGACACCACACATAGTTTATTCACACATCCCACTAACAGAACGCCTTTTTCACCATACATTTCCCTCCAACAATAAAATGACCGGGCGGCATCTCGGTGGCCTTCTAAGGCTCGTAAAAATCAAATTAACAATCAAAAAAAAAAGCCAACATTAGTCCAACTCACCGAACAGCGGGCGACGTAGTTCTGCCGGACTCCGTCGAAAAGAGAGAATGGAGCTCCGCCTCTAAATATAAACTGGGAAATATGACACCACCTCCGGTAGATGGCACGCTCTCCGGAAAAGGCGGCCCCCCACGCCGTTGTCACGGGAAACGTGACGCGACATCCGGCAAACGAGCGCCCTCCCCATAGACGGAAAAAAACAGAAAGGGGGAGAAAAAAAGAAAAAAAAAAGAAAAAAAGGGACAGTGTGTTTTTTCCAGAGACGGGTTAGGGTTACAGTTACAGGACCGTGTGTCCGAGGAAAGTGACGTGTTGTTGACAAAATTGGAGTTTGGAGAGACTAGCTTGGCGACCTTCTTGGGCCAGATGGCGTAAGAGAGAGACCGAGTCACGGCTGCACTGCGTTGTGGTGGGGGCACAAAGCAGGAGGTCGTCGACGTACTGCCATAGGGTTGAGCCGCGCGTCAGCGTAAGTGTGCTAAGGCTGTCTCGAAGCGCCGCGTTGTAGATCGTGGGGCTTTCACAATAGCCCTGACACAGCCTTGTCCATGTGTAAGGCCGACCGTCAAATAGGAACGCAAACCAGAACAGGGACGCTGAAGAAAGCGTTGGCAGGGTCCACAACGGTATACCGCCGTGCAGAAGGGGGAACCTGAGACATAAGGGTGTAGGGATTGGGGACGCAGGGCGTGCGGGCCCTGACAGCTGCATTTACTGCCTGAAGGTCTTGAACGAACCTCCATTCAGTGGGCTGTCCGGGTGGGCGTATCTTCTTCACGGGGAAGATGGGAGTGGAAACCGGGGAGGTGGGGCAAGGGACAATTATGCCCTTGACACGCAAGGCATTGAATACAGGGCAGATGCCATTAACCGCTTCCGGTTTCAAAGGGTACTGAGGTTGGTGGGGACGGAAGTCGGATTTCGGGGTAATGATGACGGGCTCACAATTACGTATGAGACCTACATCCTATTTCCCGTCAGCCCAAAGATGGGAGGGGATGTTGTGAAGCTGCGGAGCAAGTGCAGTGTGTGTGTGTGTGTGTATGGGCCTCAGTCACTGATTGTGAGGGGGCGGAAAGAGCCAACATTCGTGGCATCACCGCAACGGTGGCGCTGACGTCTACCCGGTATAATTTTAGTGAGGGGTACCAGTCGCGGGAAGAGTCGGCGGGAAGCCAATCTGACGCCAGAGAAGCTTGTCGCGCGAGTGGACCCGTATCTGTCCACTGGGAACCCCGTGGTTTTACCAAGGAGACGTGCGGGACCGAGTCATCAACCGAAAACAACGCAGTTTGGTCGTTGTCTAATGTACACGTGACATGAGCGGTGCAGTGTAGGTTGTCCGTTGTCATGTAGGTCGATGCGTCCCCTGTTGTGGTGTGTGAGCAAGGGAGCAGAGCCACTGTGTGTATTGGGAGGCGGTAGGAGCCCACATGTAGACCCGTAGAGGGAGGGCGGGGTTATGTGTATGCAAAAAAATATTCGCTGCTGGTAACGAAGTGATGTACAGCCCTGATGAGGTGGAAACAACAGAGATGCCCAGTTGGATCATGCCATCTCTATCCAACAATTTAAATGGGCAGTTATCAGAAATTAAAACAGGCAATTTTGTTGATGAGCTGTCATCCAGGCAAACAAGCGCACAGGAACGGATAATGGCTCCGTGACACACGTACCACTCGCAACAGTGGAGAGGACCGTTTGGCCGCTCCGTGTTAACCGTGGCCGGCCGATAGGCGGTTCTCACCACCGTTCGTGTGGCTCCAGTGTCTAACAAGAAAGGCAGCCCAGCATTTGCAAGATGCAAGGTTATCATTGGCAGTTTTCGGAAAGCTAGCTCATGAGATACATACTGTCCAACTGGGGAAGCTAACAGCAAAGCAGAGTCTTCATTGCAAATCAGTGTATTTGGTTGTGTCTGTGCATTCATACGACCTGATGTGGCAGCAGATGTGTCCAGGACCCCCCCCTCCTCCTCCCATGTCGCCTGTCAGTCCGAACCCCGGTATGAGCCTCCCCGTGGGGCCCACTGGTTGTGAGGTCCGTTGCTCCATCCTCGGCCTCTTCCGCGCCTTTGGTTGATGCCCTTCACGGAGTGGACAGGGTTCAGCCCAGTGACCAGGCTGGCCACATGTGAAGCAGCAGTCGTCACCCGGTTGGGGGCCGCTGGGCTGGGCGTGTTGTCACGGGTTCTGACATCGTGAACGGTCCCCGGGTCTGTCCTGTTGCACAGGTTAGTAGGGTGAAGGAAGCCGCTGCAGCGCCATGGAGGAGAGAGAGAGAGGTGCGATGTTTGTCCTGAGCCTGCCTTGCCTTCTGTTCTTCTTCCTTTTTCTGCATTTGATCGTGGGCATGATCAGCATGTCTCAGCAAGTCTTCCAGTCGTCTCTTTCCGTATCCTACGCAGTGTGTTTCTATGGCTTTCCTAACTCCGTCCTGCAGGCCGGCCAGGAAATGTTTGCAGAGGTGAGTTTCCCATTGGCCTCTCGCCGTGGACGGGGGAGAGAGAACTGGTGGCGGTTGGGGTGTTGGTGGTGGTGGTGGTGTCAGACGGGGTGTCGGTGGTGGTCCCAGGATCGGTCTCATGGCGCCGCGTTGTTGGACAGGTTGTTGGACGCACCCGGAGTCGTCAGAGGGGTGTCCCAGAGACATCGCTATGAGCTGCGGATATAAGGAAGACAAAAGGAGAGAGAGAGGCTGGCTGCCATGTGAGTATGGCGGAGGGGTGGATGTCAGAGATGGATTAGGAGAGGTGTGTGAGAACGGGTCTTTGGTTGATACGTGAGCTGTCGTATCTCTGTCTTTGTCCGAGTCGTCGCTGCGCGTCATAGTCCTCTGTAGCCTTTTTCTTTCCCTACTTTCACACTCTTTCTCCCACATTCCCAAAATTCTTTCTTGCTCTGCCATATACTCTACCCATGTTGTAGGAATCTTTTTCCTTTCTAAGACCTTCGCTTTTCCCTTTTCCATGGACTGTCGGACTTTCATTAGTTTATTCTTGCTCAAAGTTCCTTCAACAGGAAACCCATGATCCTGCATCCAGTTTAAAATATATTTTACCGAGTCTTCACCATATTTCCTTATCACTCATTATCTGATAGATCGGACCCTCCATATCTATCGGGGGCGGTTTACTGCCCTTTTTTCCCTTTTATTTTCTTTTTTTCCCCTCAAAATTCACTTGATCCTACCAAATGACCACTTCTATTAGTGCGAGACCGAGGGTGAACAGCCGCTTAATTGTCAGTGCACGACCTCATCTGGTTTCAATAGTACGCGTTTTAAATGATCATTTTATCCTTTAAAGAATTCTGCTTACCCGTGCGATGAATCTCCCAGGGTTTTGCTGAGGGATCTCAGCGACACCGAACAAACGGACCACCCGCCTCTCCCTTTCTTCTTCTCAAACCTGGTGAGGTTATTGGGAGATCGGTGACTATGTTCTTGTCCCGAGATGATCAGTCAGCCGGTTGTCCGTCTGGCGGGGCGACGTGAGATCCCGCTTCTGACACCAAATTGTTGTGGATTTTCCTTTATCCTTTTAATGGGCTCTTGCCCCAGCAACCTCTGGGGAGAATAATCATCGGACAAATATTGAAGCAAACAGAGAATCTTTAATGCATCTGCAGATGGAGAGACATAAGGCCACACAGAGGTTCGTCTGTGAGGATATGCTCTGCCTCTGAGCTGGAGATAGTGGTTTTTTATACAACAGTCCGTCGCGTCATACACTATGTTTCCTGCGTCAACTAAGGTGTAATCTTACAAAGGTATGAAGGAAACATCTACGTTAATCACGTTCTGTGCCTCGTGAGTGTCTGTACGCCTGTTGCACTTGTCTTTTGCTGTACCTGGCCGTTCCTGGGATGCGGCAACGGGGAGGCAAGCATAGTAACAGTTGCTATGTGGCCCCATGGAAGGTACGCATGAGAACAATGGTTATGTGTGTCTGCAGTGAGTGAGAAGTTTCATACACACAGACAAGTGGAAAACTACAGAGTACATACGGAGTGCATATGGAGATCATTTTGTACTCCACATACATCACCAACATCCTGCTCAGCTCTCCCCTTCTCAGCCTCCTCCTGCTCAGCTGCACCACTCTCCTCTCAGAGCCTCACCGCAGCCACATCGTCATGACACGACTGGTACGAATGCCATTGCGAGGTACTTGGTGCGCCGAGAGCTTGTGAATTCCGGTCTCATCCAGTTCAACGAGCGCCCAGAAAATTATTGGGCATGGAAGTCCTCTTTCTTCAACGCCATTGAAGGACTGAACTTAACTGCCAGCAAGGAGCTCGACCTCTTGACAAAGTCGTTAGGAAAAGAGTTCTCAGAGCACGTTACAAGGATTCGCTATGTGCACGTCGCCGACCCTGTAGTGGGCCTACAACATGTCTGGGAACGCCTAGAAGAGTGCTCCCCTGAAGTGATCGAGAGAGCGCTCTTCGAGAGGATAGAGAACTTTCCAAAAATCTCTCAGAAAGACCCCGTAAAGTTGAGGGAACTGGGAGACCTGCTGATGGAGTTAGACTCTGCTAAGTGTGAGGGCTACCTGCCGGGGCTCTCGTACCTGGACACCGCCAGGGGTGTCAACCCGATCGTTGAGAAGCTGCCACACAGTCTACAAGAGAGGTGGATAACTAAGGGTTCCCAGTACAAAGAGCAGCACCATGCCCCCCCCCCATTCACCTTCTTCGCAGACTTCCTCTGCAGCGAGGCACACAGAAGAAACGACCCCAGCTTTACTCTCCCTTCAGCTCCCTCGAAAACGTCCAGCAAGTCCTCCACAGGATTCTCAAAACATGAGCGATCAGAAAAGGAATCAAGACACGCCAAAACGAATGTCTCCACCCACAAGACAGAGGTCTCAACAAACCGCTAAGCTTCTCAGTCACGCAGTTCGAGCAGCATGCCTGGCGACAAAGGGAAACAATGTCCCATCCATCAGAAGCGCCATCCTCTAAAGAAATGTCGGGGTTTTCGAAGCAAGTCTCTTGAGGAGCGCAAAGCCTTTCTGAAAGAGAATGGTGCCTGCTACAGGTGTTGCTCCTCCACAACTCACTTGGCGAAGAACTGTAAGGCAACTTTGAAGTGCAGCGAATGTGAGAGCGATGACCACATAGCGGCGCTCCACCCTGGACCTCCTCCACGGGACAAAAAAGACAAGGACCCCACCTCAGAGCATGGCGGGGAGAGTGAAGAGGAGGCGCCTCCACCAGCAGTCACCTCTAAATGCACAGCACACCCAGACAGAGCTAGTAACGTCTACATCGTCCTGGACGACCAGAGCAACAGATCTCTGGCGAGGTCTGATTTCTTCTACCTCATCCAAATCAGAGGTTCAGACTCACCGTACACCCTGCGTACATGTGCAGGAGTCACCGATACATCTGGAGGAAGAGCCACAGGGTTCTTGGCGGAGTCGTTGGATGGAAAAAACAAGTGTGCTGCTTCCAACACTCATTGAGTGCAACCATATGCCTGACGATCGGTCAGAAATCCCGACCCCAGAAGCTGCACAGCACCACAGCCACCTGAAGTCCATCGCTCGCAGAATCCCTCGCCTGGACCCTGAAGCCCAGATCCTGATACTTCTGGGACGCCACATCCTTCAGGTCCACAAAGTCAGGGAGCAACGCAATGGTCCTCCCAGCGCCCCCTATGCCCAACGTCTAGACCTGGGTTGGGTGGTTATAGGGGACGTGTGCCTGGGTTCAGCCCACAAGCCAGCAGCTGTGACTTCCTATCGCACCAGCGTGCTAGAAAACGGAAGGCCATCTCTCCTCACTCTGTGCCCCAACCGTCTCCAGGTCAAGGAAAGGTTCCTCCTTACAGCATCAAACATGACACCCCAGTCCCTGATGACGACAAAGTGGGGCTTTCCATCGAAGATCGTCTGTTCCTGGAGTTCATGGACAGAGAGATGGTGATGGACGACACAAACAGCTGGGTGGCGCCTCTCCCATTCCGATCCCCTCGTCGACGGCTCCCGAACAATCGAGACCAAGCTCTCAGCAGACTTACCTCTCCCCGCCGCACCCTGGAAAGAAAGCCTAAGATGAAAGCCGACTTCGTCACACCTTCATGCAAAACATCTTTGATCACGACCAGGCTGAGTTGGCCCCACCACTACCGGAGGGAAGTGAGTGCTGGTACTTACTTATCTTCGGCGTCTACCATCCTCAAAAGCCAGACAAGATCAGGGTTGTCTTCGATTCCAGCGCTCAACATCACGGCATCTCCCTGAACGATGTGCGTGCTACTTACCGGCCCGGATCTGAACAACAGCTTGCTGGGAGTCTTGCTGCGCTCCCGAAGAGAAACAGTGGCTGTCATAGCGGACATCGAGCAGATGTTTCACAGCTTCGTCGTTCGAGAAGACAACAGAGATTTCTTGTGTTTCCTGTGGTTCAACAACAACGACCCCAACCGAGAGATTGCCGAGTATCGCATGAAAGTCCACGTATTCGGCAACTCACCATCCCCAGCTGTCGCCATCTATGGACTTCACCGAGCAGCAGAACACAGCTCCAGGGAACACGGAATGGATGCCAAGCACTTAGTGGAACGCGACTTCTACGTCGACGACCGCCTCGCTCTGGCTGGGTTGCGTCCCGAGGGGCAGCCGTGAGTAGAGGGAGGAGTCGTTGGCAGCTTGACTGGAGGTGGCCACTTGCTGTGTATTTAGCATAGCAGCACACTCAGCTGCTCCCTCAACCTGTAGTGCGATGGTAATTGCTCTGGACAGCAGCAGATCGTCTTTTTCCAGCAGGAGAGTCTCACGTACCTTTGCGTTGTTGGTGTGTTCGATTAGCTGGTCGCGAACCATCTCGTCCTGAAGCGCGCCAAACTTGCATGAGCTAGCTAGCCCTCGCAAATTAGCTACGTACTGCCGCACAGACTCACCAGGCAGTTGGTGTCGCTGACGGAATATAAATCGCCGAAGGAGGGCACTCTGTGGAGCAGCGAAATGGGTGCTCATAAGTCCCACAGCTTCGTCAAAGTTTGTGACGTTCCCCAGAGTCCCGAGCACACGATGACCCTCTGCTCCCAAGCAGTGTAGCAACAGAGCCGTCTTCCTAGCCTGGCTCACGTCGTCGAGCCCTGAGGCGATGATGTAATTTTCAAAACTATGTAGCCAGCGAGTCCATGGTACCGGAGGCTCGCCAGGTAACGCCAGGAAGGGGGCAGGTGGTGGGAGAGAGATATCAGCCATCCTCGTCGCCAATATTGTATTGAGAAATCACGTCAGGACACAGCGCTGTCGCTCGACACAACCTCTACGTTGCATTCTTTATTTAGACTGACACAGCATCACAGGCAGACCCGATCAAACAACCCAGAGCCCGCAGGCATCACCAAGCGATCCCAGCACAATAGAACAGCACCAAATCAAATGCAGCACTGTCGATGTGTGCAGACATAACAAGGGGCTTACCAGCGTTTCCCATTGGAAGTAACAACCCCTTTCAGCCCGCGATTTAGCAAACACCGTTCACATGTGTCGCACCGGGCATTCATGCAGCATAAGCCTCGGTTTGTAGCTAAGAGCCGTTCACAATGTGCTGCACGAGGCCTACCTACACATGTTGCTAGTGCTAGCTAACGTTAGCTAGTACAAGAAGTGAATCTCTTGTGCTGCTTAGCTACGGGTGCTTAATAGTGACGAGTATAATCGTTCAATAAACATTAGGCTCACATGCATCGAAACTGACGATATTAAATGATTCCAAGTAGAAAATTCAACAAGCCAACTAGCTAGATAGCATTTGCCTTGGCGTGGGACTGACAAGCTAGCATAAGCTAACGTGAGCTAGTGAAAATTCGCACACATTAAAATGACATCTGGATGTAACGTTACATGTATATAGACATCTCCGATATCGTTATGCAAGCAGGTGAGCGGCTAACGTTAAACCGGAATTAAGCAAGCGAGACTGTGTGGCTAGCTAGAATTAGCAGGCCCCGTTTATAGCAGCTAGCAGCAGGTCTGTCTTCTAACGTCAGGCGTAGCCAATCGCTCGGTTGGTTGTCGGTGTGATAACGTGGCAATATTCGCTAACTTTAAAAAAAAAAAAATTCGCTAACTAACGTTAGCTAGCTTATGCTAGCTAGTCGTTTCCTAGCCAGGCTAGCTAGCTATGAACGTATAAACTGCCGTGCGATAACGTTATAATTAGCTTTAATCAGTCACTTAAAAATCACAACCGAGTGTGCCAAAATGTTACAAAAACATGTCGATATTCAATGTTTACTGGGCTTTTTCGCGCTTCGGCTCACTTCTTACCGAGAAATTGGCACTTGGCACAAGTTGGCCGTGAACTTGACTTCTCCTCAGGGCTCCAAGCAGTGAAAAGAAAAATGGCATAAAATCAAGAGATTTTGAGAACCAAAGTTTGGCTACGTCAGTAGTCACGTGACATACTGGATGGAAAAATAGTCTTTGGTTTTAAGTCAGTCAAATACATTGAACCAATGAGGCCCTGATTTCCATTGAATTAAAGTGATTTTAATACATATATAGACCCAAAATATCATAAATACCATTATATCGGGTCCAATCAAATAAAAAACACGCTTTAATTGAATGGCAGCATATGATCACTTTTTACTGTGTGGATGCAAACAGTGAAACTTATGTAACCCCTTTTTCACTGGCGGGTGAAGTAATACTTGGAGTAGTATTGGTCGAGGATCAATGACCACACCGGGTTATAGAACTCAGGTTTAATCGTGGCTCAGTAGGCAGACGTAATAACCATACGTGGTAGTGGTGTAACCATAATAACATTCCGGGTAGTACATAACACCTAGTGTAGTTCCAGTGGATATACATGGCGTTATATCACTACAACCAGCTGCACTGATGTTTGCTCGGGAGCTACAGACGCCTGTGGATCTGGTCTTTGGCAAGCCGCCAAACCCACCAGTACGAGTGCCGCCGGGCCAGGACTATGTAGACGCACTACAGGACCGGATGGAGGCTCCTCATCAGCAGGCTCCAGAGAATATGGCTTCTGCAGGGGAAAGGCAGAAGAGAGCCTATGATGTACGTTGCCACCGCAAAGAGTACCAGCAGGGGGACAACGTATGGGTGTATAACCCACGGCGAACGAAGGGACGGTCCCCAAAGCTGAACAGCAACTGGGAGGGGCCCTGCCTCATCCTGAAGAGGATCTCAGAGGTCATCTATAGAGTGAAGCTCCACAGCCGCCCTCGGATAGTCATCCTTCACCAAGATCGCCTCGCACCTTACTTAGTACAGACCAGGCTACCGGGGTCCAGGGAGTGGGTAAGGACACTGCTGGATCAAAGCCAACCTCCCTGGATGTCAGCAAGGAGCTACCATTAGAGCACCTTGTTTTGGGCCAGGGAGGGGGCGGGGACACTGGGTTTACAGAGCTGCCCTCCCTGGCCAGGAATGGAAACAGCGGTGACGTCGACGTCGACAGTGGGGGCTCAGACCCAGCGGATGCAGAGCCGCCGCCGTCATCCATCAGCAGCCCGCGGCAAGGAGCAGCCCGGGATGGGAGAGGTGCTCGGCGGAAGAAACCCTCATGGTGGATGGACCCATCCACATGGGATTTGGGTTAGGCCAACGGGACGTTGGTCTTTCAAGGAAGGAGGCAGTGTGGCGAATTCAACTAGAGTGTTCCTGCTCCAAGTTCATTTGCATGTTACCCACGATGCAACTGAAATGTCGATGTTTTGGTTATGTTGTGGGCTATTGAACACGTTAAAAACGGGCATATCTGTTACAGATAGCGGGGATGCGGTGCAAGGTGATGGGGACGTTACGAGAGAAGTTGATTAGACAACATGCTATTTCCCACCATGAGGGTAAAGAGTAGGCAAATAGATAAGGTCGCTTCTGTGGCCAAGAAAAGGATCAAGCTGAGACCAAAACGAATTTGTGACTGTTATGACTAGCTTGGCTTGCGGTCATTAAAAGCTTGCTTGTTAACTCTGAAAGGTTTGCTGAGAAGTCCATTATTTGACCACGTCAAAATATCATCATGTTAATTTTATGTCAACCCATTTGGCCCCGTTACACTGGGAGGAGCCATTACATATGAAGCCCCTGCCCCTCCCCCCCCAAAAAAAAACAAACAAAAACAAAACAAAAATAAAAAATGATGTCAGTCATTTATTTGCGACTGTTGTGCGGACTGTGTGTGTTGAGCAGCGACCCCCGGTACACCCTTGTTACAGTCGTTTTTGCTGACCCGGAAGTTGTACTGTCAAGCAAGCGCCACAAACAACGCGCGCGGACAGCCTGGACACGGCAGCACTGGCACATCCTACAAGATTAATAAAGTGTGAGTATTAATCATATACGTTTTGATGCAAGCTGTGCCTTGCCCCTTTAAGGAGAGGGCTTAGTGGGTATTGTGTGTGTGTGTGTGGGGGGGGGGGTGATGTAGACGCAGCCGTGTGTGTGTGTGTGTGTCTGTGTATTTTCTGTTTGTAGCCGCAGCCGCGGAGACGCTAGTTTGCCGACAGATAGGAAGGTAGCCACCGTTACCAGTGATGATTTGTATGCATCACAGGGAGAGAGGGAGGGAGGGAGGGAGGGAGGGAGGGAGGCTGCCGTGTGTTAAATGGGACTGCAGTGCAGTGCAGTGGCCGGCCCGTTCTCCACTGCAGAGTTGGTCCGGACTCTTTATGAAGTTGTTACCAGCTACGAGCCAGGCTAAGCTAAATAGACTAGCAAGACACCCACCAGAGGCTTCCAACTACGGTTCGGAGCCGCGACGCTGGAGAGGTAACAGTACTAGACGTGCTGCTGCACTAGACGTTTTGTTGTTTTGTTGTGTTAAGTTACAAGTAAAGCTGAGCGTCGCTGTGTAAGTTAGCTTTTACCTAATCAACGTTAGCCAACTTGCTAAGTAGGCTGTTGCTCTGCGTGCGCGTTTTCATTTTTGGGGTAGCATGCGGCGATAGCTTTTGTTAAAAAGCATGCTAATTTGCCCTGGGAATCAGTGGAGGCTGATGGAAGTGACCCATTTGTATCTTAACCGTCATCTTCTTCTCTCTATAGACACTGTGGGACTTGAGCAGGACCCAAACAGACCTCACCTACGATGCAGTCCCAGGTAGACCAGTATAGTATGGTCTATAATAGCAGATCATGATCCAGCTCAAGGTTATTGTAGTTCACTAAAACTGAACTAAAACCAGGTGTGAAAAGAGAAGAAAAAAAAACATTTCAGTTCACTGAAATAAAAATAAAACTTGACTTTAGAGGAGCAAGAAGAGGAAGCGAGTGAAGGCAGAGCCGAAGATCAAATGGTGGAAGTTGAAGAAGGAAAACTTGTGTGGAGTTCAGGCAGGGGTTAAGACAGGCACTGGGTGGATAGTGGAGAGTTGCCGGACGGCTGGGCAACCACTGCAGAAATAGTGAGGGAGACAGCTAGGAAGGTACTTGGTGTGTCGGCAGGACAGAGGAAGGAAGACAAGGAGACTTGGTGGTGGAGTGAGGAAGTACAGCAAAGTATACAGAAGAAGAGGTTGGCAAAGAAGAAATGGGATAGTCAGAGAGATGAAGAAAGTAGACAGGAGTACAAGGAGACACAGCATAAAGCTAAGAGAGGTGGCAAAGGCAAAAGGCGTATGGTGAGTTGTATGACAGGTTAGACACTAAGGAAGGAGAAAAGGACTTGTACCGATTGGCTAGACAGAGGGACCGAGCTGCAAAGGATGTGCAGCAGCTTAGGGTGATGAAGGATAGAGATGGAAATGTGCTGACGAGCGAAGAGAGTGTGCTGAGAAGGTGGAAGGAGTACATTGGGGGGCTGATGAATGAAGAAAATGAGAGAGAGAGAGCAGGTTGGATGATGTGGGGATAGTGAATCAGGAAGTGCAGTGGATTAGCAAGGAGGACGTGAGGGCAGCTATGAAGAGGATGAAGAGTGGCAAGGCAGCTGGTCCCGATGACATACCTGTGGAGGCATGGAGATGTTTAGGAGAGATGGCAGTGGGGTTTTTAACTAGATTGTTTAACTCAAACTTGGAAAGGGAGAGGATGCCTGAGGAGTGGAGAAGAAGCATACCGGTACCGATTTTCAAGAACCAGGGCGATGTGCAGAACTGTAGCAACTACAGAGGTATAAAGTTGATCAGCCACAGCATGAAGATTTGGGAAAGAGTAATCGAAGCTAGGTTAAGAGGAGGAGAGGTGACGATTAGCGAGCGGCAGTATGGTTTCATGCCACGAAAGAGCACCACAGATGCGATGTTTGCTTTGAGAATGTTGATGGAGATGTATAGAGAAGGCCAGAAGGAGTTACATTGTGTCTTTGTAGATTTAGAGAACGCATAAGCCAGGGTGCCGAGAGAGGAGATGTAGTATTGTATGAGGAAGCCGGGAGTTGCCGAGAAGTATGTAGGAGTGGTGCAGGATATGCACGTGGAAGTGTGACAGTGGCGAGGTGACAGATGGGTTCAAGGTGGAGGTGGGATTACATCAAGGATCGGCTCTGAGCCCCTTCTTGTTTGCAATGGTGATGGACAGGTTGACGGATGAGATCAGGCAGGAGTCTCCATGGACGATGATGTTCGCGGATGACATTGTGATCTGTGGCGAGAGTAGGGTGCAGGTGGAGGAGAGCCTGGAGATGTGGAGGTATGCACTGGAGAGAAGAGGAATGAAAGTCAGTAGGAGCAAGACGGAATACCTGTGTGTGAAAGAGAGGGAAGACAGTGGAATGGTCAGGAGTGGAGGTGACGAAGGCATATGACTTTAAATACTTGGGGTCAACAGTCCAAAGTAACGGGGAGTGCAGGAGAGAGGTGAAGAAGAGAGTGCAGGTAGGGCGGAGAAGAATGTCAGGAGTGATTTGCGACAGAATGGTGCCAGCAAGAGTTAAAGGGAAGGTTTACAAGATGGTTGTGAGACCAGCTACGTTGTATGGTTTGGAGACAGTGGCACTGACGAAAAGACAGCAGGAGGCGGAGCTGGAGGTGGCAGAGTTGAAGACGCTAAGGTTTTCACTGGGAGTGACGAAGAAGCACAGGATTAGGCACGATTATATTAGAGGGACCGCTCAAGTCGGACGGTTTGGAGACAAAGCAAGAGAGGCAAGATTGAGATGGCTTGGACATGTGTGGAGGAGAGATGCTGATTATGGAGCTGCCAGGGAAGAGAAGAAGAGGAAGGCCAAAGAGGAGGTTTATGGATGTGGTGAGGGAAGACATGCAGGTGGCTGGTGTGACAGAGGAAGACGCAGAAGACAGGAAGAAATGGAAACGGATGATCCGCTGTGGCGACCCCTAACGGGAGCAGCCAAAAGTAGTAGATCTATGTCATATGTACATTATTTACAATTAGTTCATAAGTCATTCATAATTCATGTGTGATTTCGTCATTCCTAGGTTATGTGCAGCTATTTACATGCAGTTATGTAGCCTACAATTATTATTTACATGCAGTCATGTGCAGTTATTTACATATGTTATGTAGTTATGTCATAGACATGTGATAACATTTTATAATTTATGCAATGTTTATTGAAACATTCTTTCTCTGTATTGCCCCCCTATACAGTTTTACAAAAAGGTTTGAATTCTCAAAGTTCTTCAGTAAAGTTCCTCAACTTGGACTGGGACTCTGTATTTCTTTGGGATTCTTCATGTTGGCTATCTGTCCGCCTGTCTATACATGGACACAAATACGTAGGACAGAATAGGCGGTCTTCTCGTTCCCCCCCGCCATTTAAAGAAAAAAAAATTGTGTGTCTTTTTCTATCTTATCCCTCAAGGGTTAAAACCTCAACTAGGGCTTCTTGTTACCTTTCCAGGGTTCAAGTCACAACTAGGGTTACCTGGCAGAATTCGGGTTTAAGGTTAAGATTGGGGTTAAGCCAGGGGAAAGGGTACCCCCCCATCCGGCCACTCGTCAGGCGCTGGCATAATAGGTGTACGTTATGTACAGTAGATTGGATGATTGTATGACCGCCTGGCCAGCAGGTGGAGCCATGGAGGCACCAATCTCAGTAATATGAGGCGCATAGATGACGTCATCATGCAGCGCAGGCGATTCTGAACGGTGGAAATAAACGAAGCACATGGTTGCATGGAGTTGAGCTCCCGAAAAATACAAGAGTTAATTAAATGCGATAAAGTGGAAACGGTTAATTTAAATGCGATAAAGTGGAAACGTTGTAGAACCAGCATCATCACAGCTCAGTACTGCACGTGTACAGCACGTGTACAGCCAGTGTATGGTCCCACAGCTGTGGTCAGCATCACGTCATTCAGCACGCTGTTGTTCAGCAAGCTGTGTGTACAGCTAGCCGTGTATCAGTCAACCAAACGACCAGCTTATGTTAGCTCATGTACAGTTTGGAAACAGCTAATGTTATCTTGTGTACAGGAGGAAATACATTGTCAACGAACATTTGTGTCATCTCGTCATTTATGGGTGGCGTTCACAACGCCGCTAAATCTCAACAATTGCGACAGATAGTAAATCTGTGTCAGTCCAAACGTTTGTAGTTCAAACGTTTACAATAGGTTAGAAATTTAAATCTGCATTCCCAAATAAATTGGAATTAACCTTGTACACTGTCCATCAAACAAGATGTTTAGATGGCGGCCACAGTCCCCCACCAACGAAAGTCGCGCGACATTTCGGTTTTATGGAACCTTCTTCAGGCGAGGGCTTAGACTTTTCACGACCGGGCGGCATCTCGGTGGCCTTCTAAGGCTCGTAAAAATCAAATTAACAATCGAAAAAATAGCCAACATTAATCCAACTCACCGAACAGCGGGCGACGTAGCTCTGTGCCGGACTCCGACGAAAAGAGAGAATGAGGCTCCGCCTCTAAATATATACTGGGAAATATGACACCACTTCCGGTAGATGACAAGCTCTCCGGAAAAGGCGGCCCCCCACGCCGTTGTCACGGGAAACGTGACGCGACATCCGGCAAACGAGCGCCCTCCCCATAGACGGAAAAAAACAGAAAGGGGGAGAAAAAAAGAAAAAAGGGGACAGGGTTATTTTTCCAGAGACGGGTTAGGGTTATAGGACCGTGTGTCCGAGGAAAGTGACGTGTTGTTGACAAAATTGGAGTTTGGAGAGACTAGCTTGGTGACCTTCTTGTGCCAGATGGCGTAAGAGAGAGACCGAGTCACGGCTGCACTGCGTTGTGGTGGGGGCACAAAGCAGGAGGTCGTCGACGTACTGCCAAAGGGTTGAGCCGCGCGTCAGCGTAAGTGTGCTAAGGCTGTCTCGAAGCGCCCCGTTGTAGATCGTGGGGCTTTCACAATAGCCCTGACACAGCCTTGTCCATGTGTAAGGCCGACCGTCAAATAGGAACGCAAACCAGAACAGGGACGCTGAAGAAAGCGTTGGCAAGGTCCACAACGGTAAACCGCCGTGCAGAAGGGGGAACCTGAGACATAAGGGTGTAGGGATTGGGGACGCAGGGCGTGCGGGCCCTGACAGCTGCATTTACTGCCTGAAGGTCTTGAACGAACCTCCATTCAGTGGGCTGTCCGGGTGGGCGTATCTTCTTCGCGGGGAAGATGGGAGTGGAAACCGGGGAGGTGGGGCAAGGGACAATTATGCCCTTGACACGCAAGGCATTGAATACAGGGCAGATGCCATTAACCGCTTCCGGTTTCAAAGGGTACTGAGGTTGGTGGGGACGGAAGTCGGATTTCGGGGTAATGATGACGGGCTCACAATTACGTATGAGACCTACATCCTATTTCCCGTCAGCCCAAAGATGGGAGGGGATGTTGTGAAGCTGCGGAGCAAGTGCAGTGTGTGTGTGTGTGCCAGTGTATGGGCCTCAGTCACTGATGGTGAGGGGGCGGACAGAGCCAACATTCGTGACGTCACCGCAACGGTGGCGCTGTCGTCTACCCGGTATAATTTTAGTGAGGGGTACCAGTCGCGTGAAGAGTCGGCGGGAAGCCAATCTGACGCCAGAGAAGCTTGTCGCGCGAGTGGACCCGCATCTGTCCACTGGGAACCCCGTGGTTTTACCAAGGAGACGTGCGGGACCGAGTCATCAACCGAAAACAACGCAGTTTGGTCGGTGTCTAATGTACACGTGACATGAGCGGTGCAGTGTAGGTTGTCCGCTGTCATGTAGGTCGATGCGTCCCCTGTTGTGGTGTGTGAGCAAGGGAGCAGAGCCACTGTGTGTATTGGGAGGCGGTAAGAGCCCACATGTAGACCCGTAGAGGGAGGGCGGGGTTATGTGTATGCAAAAAAATATTCGCTGCTGGTAACGAAGTGATGTACAGCCCTGATGAGGTGGAAACAACAGAGATGCCCAGTTGGATCATGCCATCTCTATCCAGCAAATTAAATGGGCAGTTATCAGAAATTAAAACAGGCAATTTTGTTGATGAGCTGTCATCCAGGCAAACAAGCGCACAGGAACGGATAATGGCTCCGTGACACACGTACCACTCGCAACAGTGGAGAGGACCGTTTGGCCGCTCCGTGTTAACCGTGGCCGGCCGATAGGCGGTTCTCACCACCGTTCGTGTGGCTCCCGTGTCTAACAAGAAAGGCAGCTCAGCATTTGCAAGACGCAAGGTTATCATTGGCAGTTTTCGGAAAGCTAGCTCATGAGATACATACTGTCCAACTGGGGAAGCTAACAGCAAAGCAGAGTCTTCATTGCAAATCAGTGTATTTGGTTGTGTCTGTGCATTCATACGACCTGATGTGGCAGCAGATGTGTCCAGGACCCACTCCTCCTCCTCCCGTGTCGCCTGTCAGTCCGAACTCCGGTATGAGCCTCCCCGTGGGGCCCACTGGTTGTGAGGTCCGTTGCTCCATCCTCGGCCTCTTCCGCGCCTTTGGTTGATGCCCTTGACGGAGTGGACAGTCTTCAGCCCAGTGACCGGGCTGGCCACATGTGAAGCAGCAGTCGTCACCCGGTTGGGGGCCGCTGGGCTGGGCGTGTTGTCACGGGTTCTGACATCGTGAACGGTCCCCGGGTCTGTCCTGTTGCACAGGTTAGTAGGGTGAAGGAAGCCGCTGCGGCACCATGGAGGAGAGAGAGAGAGGTGCGATGTTTGTCCTGAGCCTTCCTTGCCTTCTGTTCTTCTTCCTTTTTCTGCATTTGATCGTGGGCATGATCAGCATGTCTCAGCAAGTCTTCCAGTCGTCTCTTTCCGTATCCTACGCAGTGTGTTTCTATGGCTTTCCTAACTCCGTCCTGCAGGCCGACCAGGAAATGTTTGCAGAGGTGAGTGTTGTGGTTACACCGCCCCGAGCTGCCTCCCCGGCACGTTCAAGCCACTCCCCCAGCTCGGACGTGCCGGAAACATCCCGAGCGCTGCACTGCACCAGGTGTTTGCCATCATCCATCAGGCACACCTGTGGCAATCAGGCAGCCTTCTACAAGAAGCCTCCCAGAACGTCTCTCTGTGCTTCGACGTACTGAACCCTGCGGTAAAGTTCTGACAAGCCCTCCAGCGTTCCTTGCATTCTGTTTATTCCCCAGTGTCTTACCTTCCTGTCTCTGTTTCCTCCCAAGACTCTCCCTCCGCGATTTCCACGGCTCCCCGCGTCTCCCTCGTCCCCAGCGACCTTCACGTTTTCTCCCCGGACCTCTCCTGCGATCTCCCCCCTTGTCCCTCTATCTGGACCCCTCCTTTCGGATTCGACTTCCCGGATCTCGGACCTGGACTTTCTCGGACAACCCCTCTTGGATCACGGACTGGACTTTCTTGCCAGGTGCACGCACATTTTTTCAACACCTCCTGGTCATTTACATACCGCACCACACATAGGCTAAAAACACTCACGCATAGTTATACACGCAAACCACGGGACACCACACATAGTTTATTCACACATCCCACTAACAGAACGCCTTTTTCACCATACATTTCCCTCCCACAATAAAATGACCGGGCGGCATCTCGGTGGCCTTCTAAGGCTCGTAAAAATCAAATTAACAATCAAAAAAAAAAGCCAACATTAGTCCAACTCACCGAACAGCGGGCGACGTAGTTCTGCCGGACTCCGTCGAAAAGAGAGAATGGAGCTCCGCCTCTAAATATAAACTGGGAAATATGACACCACCTCCGGTAGATGGCACGCTCTCCGGAAAAGGCGGCCCCCCACGCCGTTGTCACGGGAAACGTGACGCGACATCCGGCAAACGAGCGCCCTCCCCATAGACGGAAAAAAACAGAAAGGGGGAGAAAAAAAGAAAAAAAAAGAAAAAAAGGGACAGTGTGTTTTTTCCAGAGACGGGTTAGGGTTACAGTTACAGGACCGTGTGTCCGAGGAAAGTGACGTGTTGTTGACAAAATTGGAGTTTGGAGAGACTAGCTTGGTGACCTTCTTGGGCCAGATGGCGTAAGAGAGAGACCGAGTCACGGCTGCACTGCGTTGTGGTGGGGGCACAAAGCAGGAGGTCGTCGACGTACTGCCATAGGGTTGAGCCGCGCATCAGCGTAAGTGTGCTAAGGCTGTCTCGAAGCGCCGCGTTGTAGATCGTGGGTCTTTCACAATAGCCCTGACACAGCTTTGTCCATGTGTAAGGCCGACCGTCAAATAGGAACGCAAACCAGAACTGGCCGTCAGGATGAACAGGGACGCTGAAGAAAGCGTTGGCAAGGTCCACAACGGTAAACCGCCGTGCAGAAGGGGGAACCTGAGACATAAGGGTGTAGGGAATTGGGACGCAGGGCGTGCGGGCCCTGACAGCTGCATTTACTGCCTGAAGGTCTTGAACGAACCTCCATTCAGTGGGCTGTCCGGGTGGGCGTATCTTCTTCGCGGGGAAGATGGGAGTGGAAACCGGGGAGGTGGGGCAAGGGACAATTATGCCCTTGACACGCAAGGCATTGAATACAGGGCAGATGCCATTAACCGCTTCCGGTTTCAAAGGGTACTGAGGTTGGTGGGGACGGAAGTCGGATTTCGGGGTAATGATGACGGGCTCACAATTACGTATGAGACCTACATCCTATTTCCCGTCAGCCCAAAGATGGGAGGGGATGTTGTGAAGCTGCGGAGCAAGAGCAGTGTGTGTGTGTGTGTGTGTATGGGCCTCAGTCACTGACGGTGAGGGGGCGGAAAGAGCCAACATTCGTGGCGTCACCGCAACGGTGGCGCTGACGTCTACCCGGTATAATTTTAGTGAGGGGTACCAGTCGCGTGAAGAGTCGGCGGGAAGCCAATCTGACGCCAGAGAAGCTTGTCGCGCGAGTGGACCCGTATCTGTCCACTGGGAACCCCGTGGTTTTACCAAGGAGACGTGCGGGACCGAGTCATTAACCGAAAACAACGCAGTTTGGTCGTTGTCTAATGTACACGTGACATGAGCGGTGCAGTGTAGGTTGTCCGTTGTCATGTAGGTCGATGCGTCCCCTGTTGTGGTGTGTGAGCAAGGGAGCAGAGCCACTGTGTGTATTGGGAGGCGGTAGGAGCCCACATGTAGACCCGTAGAGGGAGGGCGGGGTTATGTGTATGCAAAAAAATATTCGCTGCTGGTAACGAAGTGATGTACAGCCCTGATGAGGTGGAAACAACAGAGATGCCCAGTTGGATCATGCCATCTCTATCCAGCAAATTAAATGGGCAGTTATCAGAAATTAAAACAGGCAATTTTGTTGATGAGCTGTCATCCAGGCAAACAAGCGCACAGGAATGGATAATGGCTCCGTGACACACGTACCACTCGCAACAGTGGAGAGGACCGTTTGGCCGCTCCGTGTTAACCGTGGCCGGCCGATAGGCGGTTCTCACCACCGTTCGTGTGGCTCCCGTGTCTAACAAGAAAGGCAGCTCAGCATTTGCAAGACGCAAGGTTATCATTGGCAGTTTTCGGAAAGCTAGCTCATGAGATACATACTGTCCAACTGGGGAAGCTAACAGCAAAGCAGAGTCTTCATTGCAAATCAGTGTATTTGGTTGTGTCTGTGCATTCATACGACCTGATGTGGCAGCAGATGTGTCCAGGACCCCCACCTCCTCCTCCCGTGTCGCCTGTCAGTCCGAACCCCGGTATGAGCCTCCCCGTGGGGCCCACTGGTTGTGAGGTCCGTTGCTCCATCCTCGGCCTCTTCCGCGCCTTTGGTTGATGCCCTTGACGGAGTGGACAGTCTTCAGCCCAGTGACCGGGCTGGCCACATGTGAAGCAGCAGTCGTCACCCGGTTGGGGGCCGCTGGGCTGGGCGTGTTGTCACGGGTTCTGACATCGTGAACGGTCCCCGGGTCTGTCCTGTTGCACAGGTTAGTAGGGTGAAGGAAGCCGCTGCGGCACCATGGAGGAGAGAGAGAGAGGTGCGATGTTTGTCCTGAGCCTGACTTGCCTTCTGTTCTTCTTCCTTTTTCTGCATTTGATCGTGGGCATGATCAGCATGTCTCAGCAAGTCTTCCAGTCGTCTCTTTCCGTATCCTACGCAGTGTGTTTCTATGGCTTTCCTAACTCCGTCCTGCAGGCCGACCAGGAAATGTTTGCAGAGGTGAGTGTTGTGGTTACACCGCCCCGAGCTGCCTCCCCGGCACGTTCAAGCCACTCCCCCAGCTCGGACGTGCCGGAAACATCCCAGCGCTCGGCTCGCGCTCTGAGGAGACGAGCGCTGCACTGCACCAGGTGTTTGCCATCATCCATCAGGCACACCTGTGGAAATCAGGCAGCCTTCTACAAGAAGCCTCCCAGAACGTCTCTCTGTGCTTCGACGTACTGAACCCTGAGGTAAAGTTCTGACAAGCCCTCCAGCGTTCCTTGCATTCTGTTTATTCCCCAGTGTCTTATCTTCGTGTCTCTGTTTCCTCCCAAGACTCTCCCTCCGCGATTTCCGCATCTCCCTCGTCCCCAGCGACCTTCACGTTTTCTCCCCGGACCTCTCCTGCGATCTCCCCCCTTGTCCCTCTATCTGGACCCCTCCCTTCGGACTCGACTTCCCGGATCTCGGACCTGGACTTTCTCGGACAACCCCTCTTGGATCACGGACTGGACTTTCTTGCCAGGTGCACGCACATTTTTTCAACACCTCCTGGTCATTTACATACCACACCACACATAGGCTAAAAACACTCACGCATAGTTATACACGCAAACCACGGGACACCACACATAGTTTATTCACACATCCCACTAACAGAACGCCTTTTTCACCATACATTTCCCTCCCACAATAAAACCCCCCTTTGTAGATTTAGAAGTCATCTCGTGTCTGTCTGTCTTGGGTTTCGCCACACGGGTCAGGTTCTGGTGCGCGAGCACAACAGAACGTCGGAGCCATTATGGACCCAGGCAAACCCAAGGAGCGGACGGTCCCTGTGACGCCCCAGAGCCCCGTCCCCCTAGAGGCAGTAGTAAGAAGTCACAGTTGCCAACTTGCCTCTCTCCGCTCAGAGCTTACTACTGCCTTCACCCGTGTCACCGGAGAGGTCAGCGATCTTCAGTCCGGCTCCCAGGCCGCGACGAGCGCGTTAGATGCCCTCACCGCGCAGATCCCTGCACTCTCCACAGCGGTCTCCAGGATGAGTGACCACCCTGCCCTGGCCTCGGTCTCTGCCCCCAGCTCGGCCTTCTGTTTCCCCGTTCCTGGTCCCGACGTTCCCCCTCCTCCGAGTCAACCCCCACTGGACCCCTGGTGCGAGCCTAACCTCCCCTGCCCGAAGGCCTTCGGTGGGGAGTTCGAGCTGTGCAGGGGTTTCCTTGGTCAGTGTGAGCTCCTGTTCAAACACCAGCCAGCCAGGTATAGGACAGGAGAGACCAAGGCAGCCCTTGTCATGTCCCTCCTCACCGGCAAAGCCCTCAGCTGGGCCATAGCGGCGGTAGGCCATACCGAGCAGCTCGCCTCGGACTATTGTGCCTTCCGCCGCGAGTTCAATCTGGTGTTCGACCACCCAGCTGACGGGCAGGACGCTGCCGGCCGCCTCCATTCCATCCAACAGGGAGCCAGGTCGGTGGCAGATTATTCCTTGGAGGTAAGGATACTCGCGGCAGACAGTGGGTGGGATGACACTGCGCTCAAGTGCGCGTACAGGAGGGGGCTGAGCGACCCCATCAAAGATCTCATCGTTCGGGACCGCCCTGCCTTCTTCAACGAGCTCGTCACCCTCGCCCTCCAGATGGACGAACGGCTGCAGGAGCGGCGCCAGGAACGCGCCCCTCGCGCTGGCCCCTCCCATAGACCAACCCCCGTCCGCTCTACCGGTGCCTTCCCTGGGTCAGCGTCCCGTGGGCTCTCTCCACCCTCACACTCCCCCTCGCAACCCTGGGTGGCTTCTGGATCCAGGCCGGAGGAGGAGCCCATGCAGTTGGGTCGGTCACGGCTCCCGCTGGAGGTTAGGGAGCAGAGGATGCGTGGCCACCTCTGCCTCTACTGCGGGAGGTCGGGCCACTACATCAAGGCCTGCCCGACTCGCCCAAAAAGGCCCGGCTCACTAGTGAGGGGTGTCCTAGTGAGCCTGACGACCCTTCCTCAGCCCCAGCCCAAGAAGGAGCACAACCACCTTTTTCCGGTCACTCTCACCTGGGGTAACGACTCACTGTCTGTTGGTGCACTCCTGGATTCGGGGGCGGACGAGTGTTTGATGGACATCTCGCTGGCCCGGCAGGCCGGCATTCCACTCGTCCCCCTAGACACACCCCTCACAGCCCAAGCCCTAGATGGTCGTTCACTTGGTAAGATCACACATAGCACTGCTTCCCTCACCCTCACCCTTTCGGGTAATCACGTGGAAGCTATCCGTTTCTTGGTTTTGCACGCCCCCACAGCGCCCCTGGTGTTAGGAAGACCGTGGTTGGAACGGCACGATCCCTACATCTCTTGGTCTACTGGGCGGATTTTGGGTTGGAGCGTTGCGTGTCATGCCAACTGCCTTCGCTCCGCCCACTCCCCGTCCAGCGGCCTCAGACCCGTGCCTCCTCCCACGGATCTCACTGGTGTTCCTCCCATTTATCACGATTTAGCCCCTGTATTTAGTAAAGACAGTGCACTTTCCCTCCCCCCTCACCGTCCCTATGATTGTGCCATAGATCTCTTTCCCGGGGCCGCCCTTCCCACCGGTCGGTTGCATAACCTCTCCGTCCCGGAGAAGGAGGCTATGCGCAATTATATCACAGAGTCCCTGGCCTCAGGAATCATAAGGCCCTCGTCTTCCCCGGTGGCAGCGGACTTCTTTTTTGTGGCAAAGAAGGAGGGCAGCCTGAGGCCTTACATAGATTATCGAATGCTACATAACATCACGGTGAAAAATAAATATCCACTCCCCCTTATGAGTTCCACGTTCGAGCTACTCACTCACGCCACGGTGTTCACGAAGCTGGACCTGCGCAGCGCATACCACCTGGTGCGCATCCGGGAAGGGGATGAATGGAAGACGGCCTTCAACACCCACCTAAGGCATTTCGAATACCTCGTTATGCCCTTCGGCCTCACCAACGCCCCGGCCGTCTTCCAGGCGTTGGTCAACGACGTGCTCCGGGAAATGCTGAACACGTTCGCGGTGGTGTACCTGGATGACATCCTCGTGTTCTCCAGGACTGAGGAGGAACACCACCAGCATGTCCGCCTGGTCCTCCAACGGCTGCTGGAGAACAGGCTCTTCGTGAAAGCCGAGAAGTGCGTGTTCCACTCCGCCTCCGTGGAGTTCCTTGGCCACATCGTGGAGAAGGGGCTCGTCCGCACTGACCCCAGGAAGACCCGAGCGGTGGAGGAGTGGGCACGGCCCACTAACAGGACGCAACTCCAGCGCTTCCTGGGGTTTGTAAACTTCTACCGGCGCTTCATCAGGGGGTTCAGCCGTGTGGCCGCCCCCCTCACTGCACTCACCTCCAACCTCCGCCCCTTCTCCTGGACCTCGGAGGCAGAAGCCGCCTTTTGGCCCTGAAGAGGCTGTTCACAACGGCTCCGGTGCTCGCCCACCCGGACCCGTGCAGGCAGTTCATCGTGGAGGTGGACGCATCGGACACGGGCATCGGAGCCGTCCTCTCCCAGCGGTCGGAGGAGGACCAGAAGATCCACCCGTGCGCCTTCTTCTCCCGGCGTTTCAGTCCTGCGGAGAAGAATTACGACATCGGCAACAGGGAGTTGCTGGCCGTCCACGCCGCCCTAGAGGAGTGGAGACACTGGCTGGAGGGAGCAGGGCAGCCGTTCATCGTATGGTCCGATCACAAGAACCTGACCTACGTGCGGACGGCTAAGAGGCTCAACCCCAGGCAGGCGCGCTGGGCTCTCTTCTTCAGCCGGTTCGACTTCACCCTCACCTACCGCCCGGGCACCAAGAACGTCAGGGCAGACGCCTCTCCCGTCTGTTTCCCGAGGGGTCCCCTGACGCCCCAGACACCATCCTTCCCCCGGCCCGGGTGGTGGGTGTCGTCACCTGGGCCATCGGTGGTGAGAAGGGCCCAGCGCGCCCAACCCGACCCACGCAATGGACCCCGGAACCGGCTATTTGTGCCTCCCTGTGTCCGGCCCCAGGTGCTGGAGTGGGGCCACTCCAGCCATCTTGCTTGCCACCCCGGTGTCTACCGAACGGCGGCCTTCATCCGCAGGGGTTTCTGGTGGCCCACCATGGAGGCAGACACCAGAGAATTCGTGGCAGCCTGCACCACCTGCGCCCGCAGCAAGGCTCTCCATCGCCCTCCAGCAGGTCTCCTGCGCCCCCTTCCTGTCCCCGGCCGACCTTGGTCCCACATTGCCTTGGACTTTGTAACTGGCCTCCCCGTGTCGCAAGGCAATGACACCATTCTGACCATTGTCGACCGGTTTTCCAAGGCCGTCCCCTTTGTTGCCCTCACCAAACTCCCCTCTGCAGCCGAGACGGCGGACCTTCTCGTCTCCCACTTCGTCCGACCCCATGGGATTCCCCTGGACATTGTCTCTGACCGTGGTCCCCAGTTCACTTCGAAGGTATGGCAGGCCTTCTGTAAGGGGATTGGGGCCACGGTCAGCCTCTCCTCCGGGTATCACCCCCAGACCAATGGGCAGGCAGAGCGGGCCAATCAAGCCCTGGAGGCGGCTTTGCGTTGCGTTACCACCAGCAACCCCGCCTCCTGGAGCAAGTACCTGCCCTGGGTGGAGTACTCGTTCAACTCCATGGAGAGTTCGGCTACCGGTTTGTCCCCCTTCGAGTGTTCTCTTGGCTATCAACCTCCTCTGTTCCCCCATCAGGAGTTGGAGGTGGCGGTCCCGTCCACGAAGGCCCATCTCGTTTGGAAGACCGCCCGGGCCGCTCTGTTGCGAGCTACAGAGCGGGCCCGGCGCAGCGCCAACCGGCGGAGAGTGCCGGCTCCAGCTTATCGACCTGGCCAGAAGGTATGGCTCCTGGCCCGGGACCTGCCCTTCCCTACCATCAACCGGAAGCTGGCTCCCCGCTACGTCGGTCCCTACACCATCGACCGCATCGTCAACCCTTCGGCGGTGCGTCTCCATCTCCCTACCTCACTCAAGATCCATCCCGTCTTCCATGTCTCGCGCCTCAAACCGGTAGCCACCAGCCCCCTGTCTCCCCCTGTCCAAGCTCCTCCACCCCCCAGGATCCTCGACGGTGGTGACATGGTCTGGGATGTCGACCAGCTGCTCGCCGTACGCCGCCGGGGGCGTGGGTACCAATACCTGGTGGACTTGGTTGGCTATGGGCCCGAGGACCGCAGCTGGGTTCCCCGGTCCTACCTGGCCGACCCCGCACTCCTGGAGGAGTTCTATCGGGCCCACCCCAACGCCATCGGACGGTCGCCCGGTGTCTCCCGTAGGAGGGGGGGTCCTGTTGTGGTTACACCGCCCCGAGCTGCCTCCCCGGCACGTTCAAGCCACTCCCCCAGCTCGGACGTGCCGGAAACATCCGAGCGCTCGGCTCGCGCTCTGAGGAGACGAGCGCTGCAATGCACCAGGTGTTTGCCATCATCCATCAGGCACACCTGTGGAAATCAGGCAGCCTTCTACAAGAAGCCTCCCAGAACGTCTCTCTGTGCTTCGACGTACTGAACCCTGAGGTAAAGTTCTGACAAGCCCTCCAGCGTTCCTTGCATTCTGTTTATTCCCCAGTGTCTTATCTTCGTGTCTCTGTTTCCTCCCAAGACTCTCCCTCCGCGATTTCCACGGCTCCCCGCGTCTCCCTCGTCCCCAGCGACCTTCACGTTTTCTCCCCGGACCTCTCCTGCGATCTCCCCCCTTGTCCCTCTATCTGGACCCCTCCTTTCGGACTCGACTTCCCGGATCTCGGACCTGGACTTTCTCGGACAACCCCTCTTGGATCACGGACTGGACTTTCTTGCCAGGTGCACGCACATTTTTTCAACACCTCCTGGTCATTTACATACCACACCACACATAGGCTAAAAACACTCACACATAGTTATACACGCAAACCACGGGACACCACACATAGTTTATTCACACATCCCACTAACAGAACGCCTTTTTCACCATACATTTCCCTCCCACAATAAAACCCCCCTTTGTAGATTTAGAAGTCATCTCGTGTCTGTCTGTCTTGGGTTTCGCCACACGGGTCAGGTTCTGGTGCGCGAGCACAACAGAACGTCGGAGCCATTATGGACCCAGGCAAACCCAAGGAGCGGACGGTCCCTGTGACGCCCCAGAGCCCCGTCCCCCTAGAGGCAGTAGTAAGAAGTCACAGTTGCCAACTTGCCTCTCTCCGCTCAGAGCTCACTACTGCCTTCACTCGTGTCACCGCAGAGATCAGCGATCTTCAGTCCGGCTCCCAGGCCGTGACGAGCGCGTTAGATGCCCTCACCGCGCAGATCCATGCACTCTCCACAGCGGTCTCCAGGATGAGCGACCACCCTGCCCTGGCCTCGGTCTCTGCCCCCAGCTCGGCCTTCGGTTTCCCCGTTCCTGGTCCCGACGTTCCCCCTCCTCCGAGTCAACCCCCACTGGACCCCCGGTGCGAGCCTAACTTCCCCTGCCCCAAGGCCTTTGGTGGGGAGTTCGAGCTGTGCAGGGGTTTCCTTGGTCAGTGTGAGCTCCTGTTCAAACACCAGCCAGCCAGGTATAGGACAGGAGAGACCAAGGCAGCCCTTGTCATGTCCCTCCTCACCGGCAAAGCCCTCAGCTGGGCCAAAGCGGCGGTAGGCCATACCGAGCAGCTCGCCTCGGACTATGGTGCCTTCCGCCGCGAGTTCAATCTGGTGTTCGACCACCCAGCTGACGGGCAGGACGCTGCCGGCCGCCTCCATTCCATCCAACAGGGAGCCAGGTCGGTGGCAGATTATTCCTTGGAGGTAAGGATACTCGCGGCAGACAGTGGGTGGGATGACACTGCGCTCAAGAGCGCGTACAGGAGGGGGCTGAGCGACCCGTTCAAAGATCTCATCGTTCGGGACCGCCCTGCCTCCTTCAACGAACTCGTCACCCTCGCCCTCCAGATGGACGAACGGCTGCAGGAGCGGCCCCAGGAACGCGCCCCGCGCGCTGGCCCCTCCCATAGACTAACCCCCGTCCGTTCTACCGGTGCCTTCCCTGGGTCAGCGTCCCGTGGGCTCTCTCCAGTGGAAGCTATCCGTTTCTTGGTTTTGCACGCCCCCACAGCGCCCCTGGTGTTAGGAAGACCGTGGTTGGAACGGCACGATCCCTACATCTCTTGGTCTACTGGGCGGATTTTGGGTTGGAGCGTTGCGTGTCATGCCAACTGCCTTCGCTCCGCCCACTCCCCGTCCAGCGGCCTCAGACCCGTGCCTCCTCCCACGGATCTCACTGGTGTTCCTCCCATTTATCACGATTTAGCCCCTGTATTTAGTAAAGACAGTGCACTTTCCCTTCCCCCTCACCGTCCCTATGATTGTGCCATAGATCTCTTTCCCGGGGCCGCCCTTCCCACCGGTCGGTTGCATAACCTCTCCGTCCCGGAGAAGGAGGCTATGCGCAATTATATCACAGAGTCCCTGGCCTCAGGAATCATAAGGCCCTCGTCTTCCCCGGTGGCAGCGGACTTCTTTTTTGTGGCAAAGAAGGAGGGCAGCCTGAGGCCTTACATAGATTATCGAATGCTAAATAACATCACGGTGAAAAATAAATATCCACTCCCCCTTATGAGTTCCACGTTCGAGCCACTCACTCACGCCACGGTGTTCACGAAGCTGGACCTGCGCAGCGCGTACCACCTGGTGCGCATCCGGGAAGGGGATGAATGGAAGACGGCCTTCAACACCCACCTAAGGCATTTCGAATACCTCGTTATGCCCTTCGGCCTCACCAAAGCCCCGGCCGTCTTCCAGGCGTTGGTCAACGACGTGCTCCGGGACATGCTGAACACGTTCGCGGTGGTGTACCTGGATGACATCCTCGTGTTCTCCAGGACTGAGGAGGAACACCACCAGCATGTCCGCCTGGTCCTCCAACGGCTGCTGGAGAACAGGCTCTTCGTGAAAGCCGAGAAGTGCGTGTTCCACTCCGCCTCCATGGAGTTCCTTGGCAACATCGTGGAGAAGGGGCTCGTCCGCACTGACCCCAGGAAGACCCGAGCGGTGGAGGAGTGGGCACGGCCCACTAACAGGACGCAAATCCAGCGCTTCCTGGGGTTTGCAAACTTCTACCGGCGCTTCATCAGGGGGTTCAGCCGTGTGGCCGCCCCCCTCACTGCACTCACCTCCAACCTCCGCCCCTTCTCCTGGACCTCGGAGGTTGGAGCCGCCTTTTGGCCCTGAAGAGGCTGTTCACAACGGCTCCGGTGCTCGCCCACCCGGACCCGTGCAGGCAGTTCATCGTGGAGGTGGACGCATCGGACACGGGCATCGGAGCCGTCCTCTCCCAGCGGTCGGAGGAGGACCAGAAGATCCACCCGTGCGCCTTCTTCTCCCGGCGTTTCAGTCCTGCGGAGAAGAATTACGACATCGGCAACAGGGAGTTGCTGGCCGTCCACGCTGCCCTAGAGGAGTGGAGACACTGGCTGGAGGGAGCAGGGCAGCCGTTCATCGTATGGTCCGATCACAAGAACCTGACCTACGTGCGGACGGCTAAGAGGCTCAACCCCAGGCAGGCGCGCTGGGCTCTCTTCTTCAGCTGGTTCGACTTCACCCTCACCTACCGCCCGGGCACCAAGAACGTCAGGGAATACGCCCTCTCCCGTCTGTTTCCCGAGGGGTCCCCTGACGCCCCAGACACCATCCTTCCCCCGGCCCGGGTGGTGGGTGTCGTCACCTGGGCCATCGGTGGTGAGAAGGGCCCAGCGCGCCCAACCCGACCCACGCAATGGACCCCGGAACCGGCTATTTGTGCCTCCCTGTGTCCGGCCCCAGGTGCTGGAGTGGGGCCACTCCAGCCATCTTGCTTGCCACCCCGGTGTCTACCGAACGGCGGCCTTCATCCGCAGGGGTTTCTGGTGGCCCACCATGGAGGCAGACACCAGAGAATTCGTGGCAGCCTGCACCACCTGCGCCCGCAGCAAGGCTCTCCATCGCCCTCCAGCAGGTCTCCTGCGCCCCCTTCCTGTCCCCGGCCGACCTTGGTCCCACATTGCCTTGGACTTTGTAACTGGCCTCCCCGTGTCGCAAGGCAATGACACCATTCTGACCATTGTCGACCGGTTTTCCAAGGCCGTCCCCTTTGTTGCCCTCACCAAACTCCCCTCTGCAGCCGAGACGGCGGACCTTCTCGTCTCCCACTTCGTCCGACCCCATGGGATTCCCCTGGACATTGTCTCTGACCGTGGTCCCCAGTTCACTTCGAAGGTATGGCAGGCCTTCTGTAAGGGGATTGGGGCCACGGTCAGCCTCTCCTCCGGGTATCACCCCCAGACCAATGGGCAGGCAGAGCGGGCCAATCAAGCCCTGGAGGCGGCTTTGCGTTGCGTTACCACCAGCAACCCCGCCTCCTGGAGCAAGTACCTGCCCTGGGTGGAGTACTCGTTCAACTCCATGGAGAGTTCGGCTACCGGTTTGTCCCCCTTCGAGTGTTCTCTTGGCTATCAACCTCCTCTGTTCCCCCATCAGGAGTTGGAGGTGGCGGTCCCGTCCACGAGGGCCCATCTCGTTTGGAAGACCGCCCGGGCCGCTCTGTTGCGAGCTACAGAGCGGGCCCGGCGCAGCGCCAACCGGCGGAGAGTGCCGGCTCCAGCTTATCGACCTGGCCAGAAGGTATGGCTCCTGGCCCGGGACCTGCCCTTCCCTACCATCAACCGGAAGCTGGCTCCCCGCTACGTCGGTCCCTACACCATCGACCGCATCGTCAACCCTTCGGCGGTGCGTCTCCATCTCCCTACCTCACTCACGATCCATCCCGTCTTCCATGTCTCGCGCCTCAAACCGGTAGCCACCAGCCCCCTGTCTCCCCCTGTCCAAGCTCCTCCACCCCCCAGGATCCTCGACGGTGGTGACATGGTCTGGGATGTCGACCAGCTGCTCGCCGTACGCCGCCGGGGGCGTGGGTACCAATACCTGGTGGACTGGGTTGGCTATGGGCCCGAGGACCGCAGCTGGGTTCCCCGGTCCTACCTGGCCGACCCCGCACTCCTGGAGGAGTTCTATCGGGCCCACCCCAACGCCATTGGACGGTCGCCCGGTGTCTCCCGTAGGAGGGGGGGTCCTGTTGTGGTTACACCGCCCCGAGCTGCCTCCCCGGCACGTTCAAGCCACTCCCCCAGCTTGGACGTGCCGGAAACATCCTGAACGCTGCACTGCA
This sequence comes from Lampris incognitus, assembly GCF_029633865.1. Lineage (NCBI taxonomy): Eukaryota > Metazoa > Chordata > Actinopteri > Lampriformes > Lampridae > Lampris > Lampris incognitus. Next base: position 369,158 of record NW_026611585.1, on the reverse strand, counting down.
CCAGGTGTTTGCCATCATCCATCAGGCACACCTGTGGCAATCAGGCAGCCTTCTACAAGAAGCCTCCCAGAACGTCTCTCTGTGCTTCGACGTACTGAACCCTGCGGTAAAGTTCTGACAAGCCCTCCAGCGTTCCTTGCATTCTGTTTATTCCCCAGTGTCTTATCTTCGTGTCTCTGTTTCCTCCCAAGACTCTCCCACCGCGATTTCCGCATCTCCCTCGTCCCCAGCGACCTTCACGTTTTCTCCCCGGACCTCTCCTGCGATCTCCCCCCTTGTCCCTCTATCTGGACCCCTCCCTTCGGACTCGACTTCCCGGATCTCGGACCTGGACTTTCTCGGACAACCCCTCTTGGATCACGGACTGGACCTTCTTGCCAGGTGCACGCACATTTTTTCAACACCTCCTGGTCATTTACATACCGCACCACACATAGGCTAAAAACACTCACGCATAGTTATACACGCAAACCACGGGACACCACACATCGTTTATTCACACATCCCACTAACAGAACGCCTTTTTCACCATACATTTCCCTCCCACAATAAAACCCCCCTTTGTAGATTTAGAAGTCATCTGGTGTGGTATGTAAATGACCAGGAGGTGTTGAAAAAATGTGCGTGCACCTGGCAAGAAAGTCCAGTCCGTGATCCAAGAGGGGTTGTCCGAGAAAGTCCAGGTCCGAGATCCGGGAAGTCGAGTCGGAAGGGAGGGGTCCAGATAGAGGGACAAGGGGGGAGATCGCAGGAGAGGTCCGGGGAGAAAACGTGAAGGTCGCTGGGGACGAGGGAGACGCGGGGAGCCGTGGAAATCGCGGAGGGAGAGTCTTGGGAGGAAACAGAGACACGAAGATAAGACACTGGGGAATAAACAGAATGCAAGGAACGCTGGAGGGCTTGTCAGAACTTTACCGCAGGGTTCAGTACGTCGAAGCACAGAGAGACGTTCTGGGAGGCTTCTTGTAGAAGGCTGCCACACAGAACGCCTTTTTCACCATACATTTCCCTCCCACAATAAAACCCCCTTTTGTAGATTTAGAAGTCATCTCGTGTCTGTCTGTCTTGGGTTTCGCCACACGGGTCAGGTTCTGGTGCGCGAGCACAACAGAACGTCGGAGCCATTATGGACCCAGGCAAACCCAAGGAGCGGACGGTCCCTGTGACGCCCCAGAGCCCCGTCCCCCTAGAGGCAGTAGTAAGAAGTCACAGTTGCCAACTTGCCTCTCTCCGCTCAGAGCTTACTACTGCCTTCACCCGTGTCACCGGAGATGTCAGCGATCTTCAGTCCGGCTCCCAGGCCGCGACGAGCGCGTTAGATGCCCTCACCGCGCAGATCCCTGCACTCTCCACAGCGGTCTCCAGGATGAGTGACCACCCTGCCCTGGCCTCGGTCTCTGCCCCCAGCTCGGCCTTCTGTTTCCCCGTTCCTGGTCCCGACGTTCCCCCTCCTCCGAGTCAACCCCCACTGGACCCCTGGTGCGAGCCTAACCTCCCCTGCCCGAAGGCCTTCGGTGGGGAGTTCGAGCTGTGCAGGGGTTTCCTTGGTCAGTGTGAGCTCCTGTTCAAACACCAGCCAGCCAGGTATAGGACAGGAGAGACCAAGGCAGCCCTTGTCATGTCCCTCCTCACCGGCAAAGCCCTCAGCTGGGCCATAGCGGCGGTAGGCCATACCGAGCAGCTCGCCTCGGACTATTGTGCCTTCCGCCGCGAGTTCAATCTGGTGTTCGACCACCCAGCTGACGGGCAGGACGCTGCCGGTCGCCTCCATTCCATCCAACAGGGAGCCAGGTCGGTGGCAGATTATTCCTTGGAGGTAAGGATACTCGCGGCAGACAGTGGGTGGGATGACACTGCGCTCAAGTGCGCGTACAGGAGGGGGCTGAGCGACCCCATCAAAGATCTCATCGTTCGGGACCGCCCTGCCTTCTTCAACGACCTCGTCACCCTCGCCCTCCAGATGGACGAACGGCTGCAGGAGCGGCGCAAGGAACGCTTCCCTCGCGCTGGCCCCTCCCATAGACCAACCCCCGTCCGTTCTACCGGTGCCTTCCCTGGGTCAGCGTCCCGTGGGCTCTCTCCACCCTCACACTCCCCCTCGCAACCCTGGGTGGCTTCTGGATCCAGGCCGGAGGAGGAGCCCATGCAGTTGGGTCGGTCATGGCAGGCCTTCTGTAAGGGGATTGGGGCCACGGTCAGCCTCTCCTCCGGGTATCACCCCCAGACCAATGGGCAGGCAGAGCGGGCCAATCAAGCCCTGGAGGCGGCTTTGCGTTGTGTTACCACCATCAACCCCGCCTCCTGGAGCAAGTACCTGCCCTGGGTGGAGTACTCGCTCAACTCCATGGAGAGTTCGGCTACCGGTTTGTCCCCCTTCGAGTGTTCTCTTGGCTATCAACCTCCTCTGTTCCCCCATCAGGAGTTGGAGGTGGCGGTCCCGTCCACGAGGGCCCATCTCCGCCGATGTCGGCGCCTTTGGAAGACCGCCCGGGCCGCTCTGTTGCGAGCTACAGAGCGGGCCCGGCGCAGCGCCAACCGGCGGAGAGTGCCGGCTCCAGCTTATCGACCTGGCCAGAAGGTATGGCTCCTGGCCCGGGACCTGCCCTTCGCTACCCTCAACCGGAAGCTGGCTCCCCGCTACGTCGGTCCCTACACCATCGACCGCATCGTCAACCCTTCGGCGGTGCGTCTCCATCTCCCTACCTCACTCAAGATCCATCCCGTCTCCATGTCTCGCGCCTCAAACCGGTAGCCACCAGCCCCCTGTCTCCCCCTGTCCAAGCTCCTCCACCCCCCAGGGTCCTCGACGGTGGTGACATGGTCTGGGATGTCGACCAGCTGCTCGCCGTACGCAGCTGGGGGCGTGGGTACCAATACCTGGTGGACTGGGTTGGCTATGGGCCCGAGGACCGCAGCTGGGTTCCCCGGTCCTACCTGGCCGACCCCGCACTCCTGGAGGAGTTCTATCGGGCCCACCCCAACGCCATCGGACGGTCGCCCGGTGTCTCCCGTAGGAGGGGGGGTCCTGTTGTGGTGACACCGCCCCGAGCTGCCTCCCCGGCACGTTCAAGCCACTCCCCCAGCTCGGACGTGCCGGAAACATCCGAGCGCTCGGCTCGCGCTCTGAGGAGACGAGCGCTGCACTGCACCAGGTGTTTGCCATCATCCATCAGGCACACCTGTGGCAATCAGGCAGCCTTCTACAAGAAGCCTCCCAGAACGTCTCTCTGTGCTTCGACGTACTGAACCCTGCGGTAAAGTTCTGACAAGCCCTCCAGCGTTCCTTGCATTCTGTTTATTCCCCAGTGTCTTATCTTCGTGTCTCTGTTTCCTCCCAAGACTCTCCCTCCGCGATTTCCACGGCTCCCCGCATCTCCCTCGTCCCCAGCGACCTTCACGTTTTCTCCCCGGACCTCTCCTGCGATCTCCCCCCTTGTCCCTCTATCTGGACCCCTCCCTTCCGACTCGACTTCCCGGATCTCGGACCTGGACTTTCTCGGACAACCCCTCTTGGATCACGGACTGGACTTTCTTGCCAGGTGCACGCACATTTTTTCAACACCTCCTGGTCATTTACATACCGCACCACACATAGGCTAAAAACACTCACGCATAGTTATACACGCAAACCACGGGACACCACACATAGTTTATTCACACATCCCACTAACAGAACGCCTTTTTCACCATACATTTCCCTCCCACAATAAAACGACCGGGTGGCATCTCGGTGGCCTTCTAAGGCTCGTAAAAATCAAATTAACAATCGAAAAAATAGCCAACATTAGTCCAACTCACCGAACAGCGGGCGACGTAGTTCTGCCGGACTCCGTCGAAAAGAGAAAATGGAGCTCCGCCTCTAAATATAAACTGGGAAATATGACACCACTTCCGGTAGATGGCACGCTCTCCGGAAAAGGCGGCCCCCCACGCCGTTGTCACGGGAAACGTGACGCGACATCCGGCAAACGCGCGCCCTCCCCACAGACGGAAAAAAACAGAAAGGGGGAGGAAAAAAAGAAAAAAAAAAGAAAAAAAGGGACAGTGTGTTTTTTCCAGAGACGGGTTAGGGTTAGAGTTATAGGACCGTGTGTCCGAGGAAAGTGACGTGTTGTTGACAAAATTGGAGTTTGGAGAGACTAGCTTGGTGACCTTCTTGGGCCAGATGGCGTAAGAGAGAGACCGAGTCACGGCTGCACTGCGTTGTGGTGGGGGCACAAAGCAGGAGGTCGTCGACGTACTGCCATAGGGTTGAGCCGCGCGTCAGCGTAAGTGTGCTAAGGCTGTCTCGAAGCGCCCCGTTGTAGATCGTGGGGCTTTCATAATAGCCCTGACACAGCCTTGTCCATGTGACCGTCAAATAGGAACGCAAACCAGAACAGGGACGCTGAAGAAAGCGTTGGCAAGGTCCACAACGGTAAACCGCCGTGCAGAAGGGGGAACCTGAGACATAAGGGTGTAGGGATTGGGGACGCAGGGCGTGCGAGCCCTGACAGCTGCATTTACTGCCTGAAGGTCTTGAACGAACCTCCATTCAGTGGGCTGTCCAGGTGGGCGTATCTTCTTCACGGGGAAGATGGGAATGGAAACCGGGGAGGTGGGGCAAGGGACAATTATGCCCTTGACACGCAAGGCATTGAATACAGGGCAGATGCCATTAACCGCTTCCGGTTTCAAAGGGTACTGAGGTTGGTGGGGACGGAAGTCGGATTTCGGGGTAATGATGACGGGCTCACAATTATGTATGAGACCTACATCCTATTTCCCGTCAGCCCAAAGATGGGAGGGGATGTTGTGAAGCTGCGGAGCAAGTGCAGTGTGTGTGTATGTGTGTGTGTGTGTGTGTGTGTGTGTGTGTGTGTGTGTATGGGCCTCAGTCAATGACGGTGAGGGGGCGGAAAGAGCCAACATTCGTGGCGTCACAGCAACGGTGGCGCCACGAATGTGAGGGGGACCAGTCGCGTGAAGAGTCGGCGGGAAGCCAATCTGACGCCAGAGAAGCTTGTCGCGCGAGTGGACCCGTATCTGTCCACTGGGAACCCCGTCGTTTTACCAAGGAGACGTGCGGGACCGAGTCATTAACCGAAAACAACGCAGTTTGGTCGTTGTCTAATGTACACGAGACATGAGCGGTGCAGTGTAGGTTGTCCGCTGTCATGTAGGTCGATGCGTCCCCTGTTGTGGTGTGTGAGCAAGGGAGCAGAGCCACTGTGTGTATTGGGAGGCGGTAGGAGCCCACATGTAGACCCGTAGAGGGAGGGCGGGGTTATGTGTATGCAAAAAAATATTCGCTGCTGGTAACGAAGTGATGTACAGCCCTGATGAGGTGGAAACAACAGAGATGCCCAGTTGGATCATGCCATCTCTATCCAGCAAATTAAATGGGCAGTTATCAGAAATTAAAACAGGCAATTTTGTTGATGAGCTGTTATCCAGGCAAACAAGCGCACAGGAACGGATAATGGCTCCGTGACACACGTACCACTCGCAACAGTGGAGAGGACCGTTTGGCCGCTCCGTGTTAACCGTGGCTGGCCGATAGGCGGTTCTCACCACCGTTCGTGTGGCTCCAGTGTCTAACAAGAAAGGCAGCCCAGCATTTGCAAGATGCAAGGTTATCATTGGCAGTTTTCGGAAAGCTAGCTCATGAGATACATAATGTCCAACTGGGGAAGCTAACAGCAAAGCAGAGTCTTCATTGCAAATCAGTGTATTTGGTTGTGTCTGTGCATTCATACGACCTGATGTGGCAGCAAATGTGTCCAGGACCCCCCCCTCCTCCTCCCATGTCGCCTGTCAGTCCGAACCCCGGTATGAGCCTCCCCGTGGGGCCCACTGGTTGTGAGGTCCGTTGCTGCTTGGGGGCCGCTGGGCTGGGCGTGTTGTCACGGGTTCTGACATCGTGAACGGTCCCCGGGTCTGTCCTGTTGCACAAGTTAGTAGGGTGAAGGAAGCCGCTGCAGCGCCATGGAGGAGAGAGAGAGAGGTGCGATGTTTGTCCTGAGCCTGCCTTGCCTTCTGTTCTTCTTCCTTTTTCTGCATTTGATCGTGGGCATGATCAGCATGTCTCAGCAAGTCTTCCAGTCGTCTCTTTCCGTATCCTACGCAGTGTGTTTCTATGGCTTTCCTAACTCCGTCCTGCAGGCCGGCCAGGAAATGTTTGCAGATGTGAGTTTCCCATTGGCCCCTCGCCGTGGACGGGGGAGAGAGAATTGGTGGCGGTTGGGGTGTTGGTGGTGGTGGTGGTGTCAGACGGGGTGTCGGTGGTGGTCCCAGGATCGGTCTCATGGCGCCGCGTTGTTGGACAGGTTGTTGGACGCACCCGGAGTCGTCAGAGGGGTGTCCCAGAGACATCGCTATGAGCTGCGGATATAAGGAAGACAAAAGGAGAGAGAGAGGTTGGCTGCCATGTGAGTATGGCGGAGGGGTGGATGTCAGAGATGGAATAGGAGAGGTGTGTGAGAACGGGTCTTTGGTTGATACGTGAGCTGTCGTATCTCTGTCTTTGTCCGAGTCGTCGCTGCGCGTCATAGTCCTCTGTAGCCTTTTTCTTTCCCTACTTTCACACTCTTTCTCCCACATTCCCAAAATTCTTTCTTGCTCTGCCATATACTCTAACCATGTTGTAGGAATCTTTTTCCTTTCTAAGACCTTCGCTTTTCCCTTTTCCATGGACTGTCGGACTTTCATTAGTTTATTCTTGCTCAAAGTTCCTTCAACAGGAAACCCATGATCCTGCATCCAGTCTAAAATATATTTTACCGAGTCTTCACCATATTTCCTTATCACTCATTATCTGATAGATCGGACCCTCCATATCTATCGGGGGCGGTTTACTGCCCTTGTTTCCCTTTTATTTTCTTTTTTTCCCCTCAAAATTCACTTGATCCTACCAAATGACCACTTCTATTAGTGCGAGACCGAGGGTGAACAGCCGCTTAATTGTCAGTGCACGACCTCATCTGGTTTCAATAGTACGCGTTTTAAATGATCATTTTATCCTTTAAAGAATTCTGCTTACCCGTGCGATGAATCTCCCAGGGTTTTGCTGAGGGATCTCAGCGACACCGACCAAACGGACCACCCGCCTCTCCCTTTCTTCTTCTCAAACCTGGTGAGGTTATTGGGAGATCGGTGACTATGTTCTTGTCCCGAGATGATCAGTCAGCCGGTTGTCCGTCTGGCAGGGCGACGTGAGATCCCGCTTCTGACACCAAATTGTTGTGGATTTTCCTTTATCCTTTTAATGGGCTCTTGCCCCAGCAACCTCTGGGGAGAATAATCATCGGACAAATATTGAAGCAAACAGAGAATCTTTAATGCATCTGCAGATGGAGAGACATAAGGCCACACAGAGGTTCGTCTGTGAGGATATGCTCTGCCTCTGAGCTGGAGATAGTGGTTTTTTATAGAACAGTCCGTCGCGTCATACACTATGTGTCCTGCGTCAACTAAGGTGTAATCTTACAAAGGAATGAAGGAAACATCTACGTTAATCACGTTCTGTGCCTCGTGAGTGTCTGTACGCCTGTTGCACTTGTCTTTTGCTGTACCTGGCCGTTCCTGGGATGCGGCAATGGGGAGGCAAGCATAGTAACAGTTGCTATGTGGCCCCATGGAAGGTACGCATGAGAACAATGGTTATGTGTGTCTGCAGTGAGTGAGAAGTTTCATACACACAGACAAGAGGAAAACTACAGAGTACATACGGAGTGCATATGGAGAACATTTTGTACTCCACATACATCACCAACATCCTGCTCAGCTCTCCCCTTCTCAGCCTCCTCCTGCTCAGCTGCACCACTCTCCTCTCAGAGCCTCACCGCAGCCACATCGTCATGACACGACTGGTACGAATGCCATTGCGAGGTACTTGGTGCGCCGAGAGCTTGTGAATTCCGGTCTCATCCAGTTCAACGAGCGCCCAGAAAATTATTGGGCATGGAAGTCCTCTTTCTTCAACGCCATTGAAGGACTGAACTTAACTGCCAGCAAGGAGCTCGACCTCTTGACAAAGTCGTTAGGAAAAGAGTTCTCAGAGCACGTTACAAGGATTCGCTATGTGCACGTCGCCGACCCTGTAGTGGGCCTACAACATGTCTGGGAACGCCTAGAAGAGTGCTCCCCTGAAGTGATCGAGAGAGCGCTCTTCGAGAGGATAGAGAACTTTCCAAAAATCTCTCAGAAAGACCCCGTAAAGTTGAGGGAACTGGGAGACCTGCTGATGGAGTTAGACTCTGCTAAGTGTGAGGGCTACCTGCCGGGGCTCTCGTACCTGGACACCGCCAGGGGTGTCAACCCGATCGTTGAGAAGCTGCCACACAGTCTACAAGAGAGGTGGATAACTAAGGGTTCCCAGTACAAAGAGCAGCACCATGCCCCCCCCCATTCACCTTCTTCGCAGACTTCCTCTGCAGCGAGGCACACAGAAGAAACGACCCCAGCTTTACTCTCCCTTCAGCTCCCTCGAAAACGTCCAACAAGTCCTCCACAGGGTTCTCAAAACATGAGCGATCAGAAAAGGAATCAAGACACGCCAAAACGAATGTCTCCACCCACAAGACAGAGGTCTCAACAAACCGCTCAGCTTCTCAGTCACGCAGTTCGAGCAGCATGCCTGGCGACAAAGGGAAACAATGTCCCATCCATCAGAAGCGCCATCCTCTAAAGAAATGTCGGGGTTTTCGAAGCAAGTCTCTTGAGGAGCGCAAAGCCTTTCTGAAAGAGAATGGTGCCTGCTACAGGTGTTGCTCCTCCACAACTCACTTGGCGAAGAACTGTAAGGCAACTTTGAAGTGCAGCGAATGTGAGAGCGATGACCACATAGCGGCGCTCCACCCTGGACCTCCTCCACGGGACAAAAAAGACAAGGACCCCACCTCAGAGCATGGCGGGGAGAGTGAAGAGGGGGCGCCTCTACCAGCAGTCATCTCTAAATGCACAGAAGTTTGTGGCAGAGGCCAAAGCCTCAGATCCTGTGCCAAAATCTGCCTGGTGAAGGTATACGCCAAAGCACACCCAGACAGAGCTAGTAACGTCTACATCGTCCTGGACGACCAGAGCAACAGATCTCTGGCGAGGTCTGATTTCTTCCACCTCATCCAAATCAGAGGTTCAGACTCACTGTACACCCTGCGTACATGTGCAGGTGTCACCGAGACATCTGGAAGAAGAGCCACAGGGTTCTTGGCGGAGTCGTTGGATGGAAAAAAACAAGTGTGCTGCTTCCAACACTCATTGAGTGCAACCATATGCCTGACGATCGGTCAGAAATCCCGACCCCAGAAGCTGCACAGCACCACAGCCACCTGAAGTCCATCGCTCGCAGAATCCCTCGCCTGGACCCTGAAGCCCAGATCCTGATACTTCTGGGACGCCACATCCTTCAGGTCCACAAAGTCAGGGAGCAACGCAATGGTCCTCCCAGCGCCCCCTATGCCCACCGTCTAGACCTGGGTTGGGTGGTTATAGGGGACGTGTGCCTGGGTTCAGCCCACAAGCCAGCAGCTGTGACTTCCTATCGCACCAGCGTGCTCGAAAACGGAAGGCCATCTCTCCTCACTCCGTGCCCCAACCGTCTCCAGGTCAAGGAAAGGTTCCTCCTTACAGCATCAAACATGACACCCCAGTCCCTGATGACGACAAAGTGGGGCTTTCCATCGAAGATCGTCTGTTCCTGGAGTTCATGGACAGAGAGATGGTGATGGACGACACCAAGAGCTGGGTGGTGCCTCTCCCATTCCGATCCCCTCGTCGACGGCTCCCGAACAATCGAGACCAAGCTCTCAGCAGACTTACCTCTCCCCGCCGCACCCTGGAAAGAAAGCCTAAGATGAAAGCCGACTTCGTCAAACCTTCATGCAAAACATCTTGTATTTATTTATGTATTTGTATTATATAATACAGACAAGAAGGAAAAAGGCAGAGACAAACATTGAAAAAGTCAATTTCTGTTAATGTGTTTTACATGTTATGCATTGCATTTCAAATAAAAGTCCAAAAGTAAGACTAAGGTCCATTTTTGGTATTTTTGGTACTCACTATAGGGGGCTGTTTTACTCCAGAAACATACATATATACTGTTTATGTGTATGTGTATTTGTATATGTATATGTTGAGGAGCTGCTGTATCAAAATTAGTAGTCTTCCTCCAGAACTTAGTAAATTTGTCCATACATAGGTTCAGGGATAAAGTCTGCTTTTCTATGTTATATATTCATTTTATGATTCCAATCCATTCCTCTTTGCTGTAGCTCAGCATTTAAATAATTTTTCTTAGATTTGTTGGTTTAGTCAGTGTTTCCTCTACCCAAAATGTGTTATGATTTTCTTTCACAAATGTGGGAATGATGGTCCAAAATTGCGTTAAAATGTACAAAACAGTGAAATTTATCTTGCCTGGCCGGCCAGCACTCTAAATACTCAGCACCCAAAAGCTCTGATCCTAGAATCGCCTCTGGTCAGCGCCAATCTTGTTATACGCAGCAAAAGACTGTGGCTGACTAGATAGCTATATCAGATGGCATAATTTTCTTGAATTATTAATTGATTATTAGCATTACACAATGTGTGAATTAATGTAATGTTTGATTTTGCAGTTTGGATGAGAAAAAACCCCGCAAGTTGGGTGTGAGATGGATGAAAAAGAAGAATTCTGGAATGAGTTGGACGACATGGTGGAGAGGGTACCCAAGGAGGAGAGAGTGGTGATTGGAGCGGACTTCAATGGACATGTTGGTGAAGGGAACAGAGGTGATGAGGAGGTGATGGGAAAGTATGGAGTCAAGAAGAGAAATGTGGAAGGACAGATGGTGGTCGATTTTGCGAAAAGGATGGAAATGGCTGTGGTGAATACATATTTCAAGAAGAGGGAGGAACACAGGGTGACGTACAAGAGTGGAGGAAAGTGCACACAGGTGGACTATATCTTATGTAGAAAGCACCATCTAAAAGGGATTGGAGACTGCAAGGTGGTGACAGGGGAGAGCGTAGCCAGGCAGCATCGGATGGTGGTCTGTAGGATGACTTTGGAGACCAAGAAGAGGAAGCGAGTGAAGACACAGCCGAAGATCAAATGGTGGAAGTTGAAGAAGGAAGACTGTTGTGTGGAGTTCAGGCAGGAGTTAAGACAGGCACTGGGTGGTAGTGAAGAGTTGCCAGATGGCTGGAAAACCACTGCAGAAATAGTGAGGGAGACAGCTAGGAAGGTACTTGGTGTGTCATCAGGACAGAGGAAGGAAGACAAGGAGACTTGGTGGTGGAATGAGGAAGTACAGCAAATTATACAGAGGAAAAGGTTGGCAAAGAAGAAGTGGGATAGTCAGAGAGATGAAGAAAGTAGACAGGAGTACAAGGAGATGCAGCGTAAAGCAAAGAGAGAGGTGGCAAAGGCAAAGGAAAAGGCGTATGGTGAGTTGTATGACAGATTAGACACTAAGGAAGGAGAAAAGGACTTGTACCGATTGGCTAGACAGAGGGACCAAGCTGCAAAGGATGTGCAGCAAGTTAGGGCGATCAAGGATAGAGATGGAAATGTGCTGACAAGCGAGGAGAGTGTGCTAAGAAGGTGGAAGGAATACTTTGAGGGGCTGATGAATGAAGAAAATGAGAGAGAGAGAAGGTTGGATGATGTAGGGATAGTGAATCAGGAAGTTCAGCGGATTAGCAAGGAGGAAGTGAGGGCAGCTATGAAGAGGATGAAGAATGGAAAGGCAGTTGGTCCTGATGACATACCTGTGGAGGCATGGAGATGTTTAGGAGAGATGGCAGTGGAGTTTCTAACTAGATTGTTTAACACAATCCTGGAAAGTGAGAGGATGCCTGAGGAGTGGAGAAGAAGCATACTGGTACCGATTTTCAAGAACAAGGGCGATGTGCAGAACTGTAACAACTACAGAGGTATAAAGTTGATCAGCCACAGCATGAAGATTTGGGAAAGAGTAATAGAAGCTAGGTTAAGAGGAGAGGTGACGATCAGCGAGCAGCAGTATGGTTTCATGCCACGAAAGAGCACCACAGATGCGATGTTTGCTTTGAGAATGTTGATTGAGAAGTATGGAGAAGGCCAGAAAGAGTTGCACTGTGTCTTTGTAGATTTAGAGAAAGCTTATGACAGAGTACCGAGAGAGGAGGTGTGGTATTGTATGAGGAAGTCAGGAGTTGCAGAGAAGTATGTAGGAGTGGTGCAGGATACGTATGAGGGAAGTGTGACAATGGTGAGGTGTGCGGTTGGAATGACGGATGGGTTCAAGGTGGAGGTGGGATTACATCAAGGATCGGCTCTTAGCCCTTTCTTGTTTGCAATGGTGATGGACAGGTTGACGGACAAGATCAGGCAGGAGTCTCCATGGACGATGATGTTCGCGGATGACATTGTGATCTGTAGTGAGAGTAGGGTGCAGGTTGAGGAGAGCCTGGAGAGGTGGAGGTATGCACTGGAGAGAAGAGGAATGAAAGTCAGTAGGAGCAAGACGGAATACCTATGCGTGAATGAGAGAGAGGACAGTGGAATGGTCAGGATGCAAGGAGTGGAGGTGACAAAGACATCTGAGTTTAAATACTTGGGGTCAACTGTCCAAAGTAACGGGGAGTGCAGTAGAGAGGTGAAAAAGAGAGTGCAGGCAGGTTGGAGTGGGTGGAGAAGAGTGTCAGGAGTGATTTGCGACAGAAGGGTACCAGCAAGAGTTAAAGGGAAAGTTTACAAGATGGTTGTGAGACCAGCTATGTTATATGGTTTGGAGACATTGGCACTGACGAAAAGACAGGAGGCGGAGCTGGAGGTGGCAGAGTTGAAGATGCTAAGATTTTCACTGGGAGTAACGAAGAAGGACAGGATTAGGAACGATTATATTAGAGGGACCGCTCAGATTGGACGGTTTGGAGACAAAGCAAGAGAGGCAAGATTGAGATGGCTTGGACATGTGTGGAGGAGAGATGCTGAGTATATTGGGAGAAGGATGCTGAATATGGAGCTGCCAGGGAAGAGGAGAAGAGGAAGGCCAAAGAGGAGGTTTATGGATGTGGTGAGGGAAGACATGCAGGTGGCTGGTGTGACAGAGGAAGACGCAGAAGACAGGAAGAAATGGAAACGGATGATCCGCTGTGGCGACCCCTAACGGGAGCAGCCGAAAGTAGTAGTAGTAGGATGAGAAAAAAAAAGGAGCCGCTGTGGGTACCACATACTGGAATGAGAAGCATGCAAAAGTGTTTATGCACTTTGTGTTAAGTTTGATAAGTTAACTTTTGTTGGTGCCTATAATACAGTTAATACGGTAGCCTGTTTCGTTAGTCACTTCTCCAGCAGTCTTTACGGTAACCCTCCTGTTAGGAGGAAGGCGCGCTGCTAGTGAAAGGCACTTGTTGAAATGTTTGGTAGGCTGAGGCCACTTGCTGTTGAGAGCGCAAATAAAGTTCAGTTAAATAAGTACAGTTGTCTTATTTGAAACTAACATTGGTAGCAGAGGATGGTTGCCTCGAATGACTTCAGACAGCCTCCTGGATTTGACGAAAAGAAGCCGTATGAAAACTGGAAAAATTAAGTGGAAATATGGAGACGGGTGACGAACTTGGACAAGAAAAAGCAAGCGTTGGCTGTGGCTCTATCGTTGACAGGTAGAGCGAGGGATACTGCTTTAGGAATAAATGTGGATGATCTAAATAAGGATGATGGAATGACCACTTTGATTGGGGAACTTGACAAGATTTTTTTGAGAGAAGAGAAGGACCGGGCTTACGAAGCCTATTCTGAGTTTGATCGAATATCGAGGGAAAATGGCGTCTCGATGGTGGACTTTATTGTTGATTTTGAACAGAAATACAACAGGATCCGTAAATTCGAGATGGTTCTGCCCGACGCTGATTTGGCGTTTAAACTACTGGATACAGCAAGTCTTGATGTGAAAGACAAGCAACTGGCATTGACTGCATGTGGTAAACACACTTTTGATTATATGAAGTCAGCACTGAAACGCATATTCGGAGAAAAACATGAGCAGAAGGCGGGAGCCATTAACGTGAGTCAGGATGCAGCCTACTACACAGATCAAAGAAAACCGCACCCACGAACCCAAAGTGTGCAAGCTAGAGGACCACTCGCAGGCACAAATCCACTTGATAAGTACGGAAGACGAACAAAGTGTGGGATTTGTCAAAGCACATTCCACTGGGTGAAAGATTGCCCACATAAGAAAGAACACGTAAAGATAACAGAAGAAAATAAATGCACAGAAGAACCTGATGAGTGTAATATAACGCTGTTTTCTAAGGAATCGGATACGGAAATATTCATGGTTGAGGCTCTGGGATCAGCTGTCATTGACACGGCATGCACAAGGACTGTCTGTGGTGAAAAATGGCTGAATAACTATGTAGGGGGACTAAATGAGAAAGAAGTACAGAAAATAGTTAACACAGAGAGTAGCAAGCCTTTCAAGTTTGGGGATGGGCGAGTTGTACATTCGACAAAAAAGGTCAAGATACCAGCCAAGATAGGAGAAACAAAATGCTGTAGACACAGAAGTGGTCCCATCTGACATCCCTTTACTGCTGAGTAAAACGTCGCTAAAGAGAGCAGGAGCTGTGCTGAACTTGGAGAACGATACAGCAATAATGTTTCGGCAACCGATAGCTCTGAAGATGACCTCCTTAGGACACTACTGTCTGAACATAATGGATAATGAGTCACCATGCGATACATATGAGAATGTGGTCCTGGCCATCACAGAGAATATGACTAAGGAACAAAAACACAAAGCTTTACTGAAACTTCACAAGCAATTCGGACATGCATCAGTTGACAAACTGAAGAAGCTGCTGATAAATGCTGGAAACTCTGATAACGAGAGCACTGCTATTCTAGAGGAGATAGTAGGAAAATGTGAGATTTGTCTTAAGTACAGCAAGCCTAAGCCTAAGCCCAAGCTTGCTGTTGGGTCTGCCCATGGCCTCCCGATACAATGAGACTGTGGCAGTAGATTTACATGAGCTAGAACCGAATGTGTGGTACCTGCACATTATCGATCACTTCACACGCTTCAGTGCGGGTGGCATTGTGACCTCAAAGAAACCAAGTGTGATAGTGAAATGCTTTGGACATTCCTGGATCAGTGTCCATGGTCCACCGGAGCGTCTCTTCAGCGACAACGGTGGCGAGTTCAACAACGAGGAAATAAGAGACATGGCAGAGAACTTCAACATCGAGATAAAGACGACTGCTGGCTATAGTCCATGGAGCAATGGCTTGCTGGAACGCCATAACCAAATGCTCAGAGATAATACTGAAGGTAAAACTTGACAACGGAGTTGACTGGAAAACTGCACTGGATTGGGCACTCATGGCAAAGAACACAGTGCAGAACGTACATGGCTTCAGCCCACATCAGCTGGTGTTTGGACAGAATCCGAACCCTCCCTCTGTGTTAGTGGATCAGCCACCTGCTTTGGAGGGAACTACTATGAGTGCATGGGTGGGACAGCACATAACAGCATTACATGCAGTAAGGAAAGCTTTCATAGAGGCAGAGTGCTCAGAGAGAATCAGAAGAGCTCTACGAAAGCAACTTCGTCAAACAGATGAGAAGTATGAAACTGGGGACAAGGTGTTCTACAAAAGGACAGACTGTGTTGAGTGGAAAGGTCCTGGAGTCGTGATACGACAAGATGGGGTGGTGATCTTTGTACACCATGGTGGGACCTATGTCAGGGTTCATCATTCTAGGTTGCAGAAGGTTGATAAGAGTGAAGTAGGTGCTAGTGAGGGTCTAGAGCACCCTGGGGAGAATGTTACTGAGGGCAATATGAAAGTACCTGTTACTGATAGTGATGTGGATGTTGATAACAATGACAGTGGGAACATACCTGGTACTGATTGTGACATAGATGTTGATATGAACAATGACGGTGAGGCTGGGGGTGTTACAGACAATGATACAGATGTCACTGAGGGTAACAATCATAAGGATAATCAACAGACAGGCATAAGGGTAGGAGCCTCCCTAGGGCTGAAAACAGGTCAAACAATCAGCTTTGTGGATAATGTAACAGATGCGTCTCACAGAGCTAAAGTGATGGGACGAGCAGGAAAGGCTACAGGAAATAACAGAAACTGGTACAGCCTACAGTACTTAGAACTATCTGACATCGCTGGTACTATGGGGTCAGCTGATCTTACTAAGGTAGACAATCTTCAGGTTAATCCACTGGATAGTGTAGAACTATGCTCTGATATGCAGGAAAATGATGTATTAGTCACAGGTGGTGTTTCATTTGATAAGGCTAAACTAGATGAAATAAGTAGCTGGAAGAATGATGGGGTGTTTGAGAAGGTAAAAGATATGGGTCAAAGGCATGTGTCCACTAGACGGGTGTGTACACTGAAAGAAACCCCTGATGGTGTAATACCCAAAGCGCGTCTTGTGGCTAGAGGTTTTAAAGAATTCAACACTAAAGATCTATAGAAGGACTCACCTACATGCTCATCAGAGTCCCTCAGACTACTCATGTCAGGTCTATGTCAGAATAAGTGGCATCAAATAACTTATCCAGAACAAAAGGATTCATCGTATTCTGTGGTCAGCTACAAAAGAACAGCTGGCAGACTGTCTGACCAAAAAGGGAGCCTCTTCCCTGGTATTACTTAAGGCACTGAATAATGGACAATGGAAGCTAGATGACTGAGTCTGACTGTTGATAACTGAGCATGAGCTCATTAAAAATTAATAATTAAAAATTATTGTTGCATACATTGATGCAACTGAGTTGCAACCTGTTGTTGTTTCTACTTGTTTCTGCTCTGTGTAAATGTGTATGAGTTGTCTGTTGTCATCATATACATTACGTTTTGCTAATGTTGTCACTTATTGCAAAGCAGTCCCTTCTCCCGTGGTTTTATTCATGATGTCATCAGCGATTAGTCAATGTCGACTTGACTTTCATCACAAAACAGCTGACTTCAAAAACTCTTAAGTCATACAACCCCTAACACACACACAAAGTTGCAAACACAAACATGCCCGTCCATCCATCCATCCTTTCCCCCACCTACCTTAGCGTCATGCTCCTGCAGGTGTGTTCCACTGGCGTGCAGGTAGTTAAAGAGGTCCTCAGAGGGCAGTGGTCTCTCCAGCATCAAGATCAACTCTTGCTCCACTTCAAACCTTTCATGCAGGGTCACTGCTGCACTCTTCCCCATCACTCCTGGGTGACCTGCAAGCAGCAGAAGCCCCAGTTCCAGGGGAAACCCAAACTTTTACCCATCTCGAGTCTGACAGAGACAAAGAGTTACAATGAGGTGGCTGAGAACAGCCTCAGGTTAAGGATTTTAACACAACCTAGTCAACGTACCTTTATACAGGGTATCTGCAGGTTTCAGTAAGTTAAATTTAAGGCTTTTTAAGACCTTTTTAATGCCACTTGGAATGGAATTTAAGACCAAGATCTACAACAAAATATAAACATATGGTTGGTAAGACCTAACGCCCAACAGCTGCCTGCTGGTAGCAGAACCCGTGGGTCAACCACAGGAATCGATTTTAAGCAATATTTCTTTAAAGAATGAAATGAGCAGATTAAGACACAGATTAATTGGAACATATTCATTCAATAAACGAGACTTGTCTTGATATGGTGCTACTGAACACACACCCGTCACTCATGGCATGAGCTTCAGTTCTGTGGCCTTACTCTCCAACTCTGCCTCAGCTTGTTTCAGCTCGCTCATTTTTTCTTTGTATCTCTTCCTGAGGATGTTGGACTTTGTGATGAGCTGAGCCATCAAGGTGCCGGACTTGCCCTCTGCTTGCTCAGCAAACTTGTCCGCATCCTTCTCCAGGCTGTCAGATACCTCCAGCAGAGTTTTCTTTTCTTTTTTTTTAAGCTCAGCTATGTGGTCCTCTGCAGTTTTTCTCTTCTGCCCTTGTGCAGTGCTTTGCCTCTTCCTCTTCTCCAGGTCAAGATTTTCTCTGTATTTTGACCTTGCTGATCCCACAGAGATCAGCAGCTCCTTAGTGAGAGGGACCTTGACAACCCCCACAGATTGCAACATAGTCACAGACCAGTCTCTGGGCAATTACAGTGTCCTCCTGCAAGTTAACGGTCTCCACCTCCTTGTTAATGGAGAAGCTCCTCTCGACTGTTGCCTGTCCATGGGACAAGAGTAGAAGTTTCTGACAAAACTCCCAGAGCTCAGGGTAGGGTTGGCTGAGCAAGCCATGCAGAAACACATCAAGCCTCGTTTCTGTGGGCTGGAAGGACAGGAAGTGCTCGCTTTTAGCCTCAACAGATAGGAAGTTCCCAAACTGTTGGGTAATAACATCACCTGTAACAAAACAGATGAAAGGAAATAAGTGAAATATTATTTAGATGATTAATCATGATATTAAATCAGACAGGCTTATATCAGTTATTACTCTGTACTTTTGGTAATAATCAGGAACAACATTTCCAGAGCTATTCTATTAAACTATTCCTACCAGCAGAGACACCTCCTGACAACTGCTCGTCTTGCAGAAACTTCTGCACAAGTCTGCTCATTCTTCCCTGGCACCAGTCTGGGTTGGAGTACATGATAGTGGGGTCCAAACACGCCATCCGTCTCACGGTGGGGTATTTCAGGGGGCTCTTGTCTTGGACTTTCTTTAGGATATTTGACATACCCTTCACGCAGTCCTTCCTAAACTCGAGGGCAGTGAGCTCTCCTAAGCAGCTCTTTCTCTGCAGTTCCTGACAGATGGGTAATGGATTGTAAATAGAGCTGAATGACCTAACAATATTGCCTAGGTCTGTATATAATTTGATAGAAAGTAATACATCTAAATGATCAAACTACCTTCAGGGCTGCCTCAGCACCCAAGCCCGTCAACTTCCTTCAGGCGGACCCAGTTCTTCTGGTCAGCGACATCCAGTCTGACCAGCTGCAGTGGAGTGATGTCCTGGAGAAGCTTCCTCTTGGCAAAACGCCTCAGTAAACTCTGTCAACAGGAAAACTCTGTAAAGCAAATCCCCCTATAACCACATTCATCACTGAAAAAATTGCTATGTTGTTATTACTTTAAAATGATCTCTATCATCACTTCTATCAAAAGCATCACATCATCAAGAGTACAATGAGCGATAAGAGTTGAAATCAACGAGCAATATCAACCTATGCAGTGCTAGAATATAAATAATTAGATTACCTTGTACAACTCAGCCAAGTCTTTGAAGAGGAATGGCATCACTGGCTCGTCGGTCTGGTACTTTGTCAAAAAGGGACTGAAGGCCCTCGAGATAGCCATGATGAACTGCAGTTTGGCCAAGATGAGCGGATCTTGCTGAGCTGCTTCTATGGTATCAAATGAGCCTGTTCCGGGATTTGGAAGCTTCTTGGTTCTCACCGCATCCGCATACTTCACCACTTCTACAGCTCTCTCCACAACCGGCAGGTTCTCAATCCACCAGTGGCCACAGAATGGTAACGGGAAGACCGAGGATTTGGTGAGAGCAGTGAAATCCTCTCTCCTAGCTGGCACATTGTGGAAAAGAATGTGCATGGCCCTCACCACCTTCTCCTGCTGCCACATGGAGAAGCCGCATTTGAATGCGTTATGTAGGGTGTGGAGGCCACAGCTACCCACAACAACCAGCTGGGCACCACCATACTGCTCAGCGTGCTCTTGCTGCAGAAGCTCAAAGAACTTCCAGTTCACATTGGGTCCATCCATGGAGATGGACACCAGGCTCCTGAGGTTCAGCTGCTCCACACACTCCTGAGAATAACATGAATATATACGATAAGCTTACCAATGGTTCAATGTAAAACATTGCTGTCTACACATCACTCAAACAGTTCACATTTAAATTAGCTAGCCTACACAGCATCATCATAATATTATAATAAAATGATGGCTAATATTGAATTACATTTCTAACATTTCAAGCAGCCAAGTCTACTCTTCTGACTAAAATGAGGCAACAAAAGATATTGAATGCTAATGGCATCTTTGTTAGCTTTCCCTAGGGTACTATTATTGAATACATCATGACATTGCCATAATCAACTAATCTGAAAATGAATGTAACGGTAACAATGAGTCAACATTTCTTAACAAATAATATTTAACATTAGCTAACAATAATTCAATAAATCCACGTATTACTCACTTTAAAATGTTGCAGTAAATCCTTAGCTGTTGAATGCCCCATGAACTGCGACCCCAGGTACCGTGATTGAACGTGATCTCCCTCCCAATAGCGCACACGCACGTCCAGTTGCTTACTTTTTGTAGTGTGGTTGAGGCTTTCGTCAAACATCAAAACAAACGTGCCCTTGTTTACTTTCCCATGGCGCTAATGTTGGCTGCCGTTAGTGTGACTGTTGTGTTGTCCGTCCTGCCAAGAATACACAGGAGAGGTTGTCTTGGTGGATGATGTGGTCTTTTATTATTAATATGTCTATCACTAACCGGCATCATCCATTTCTAATTTATATGACAGAAAATTATATAAGAGTGAACAAAAAAAAAAAGTTACCGGCGTTTCTTCTTGGTTGATGCTAGAATGATCGTCCGGAGGGAGGGGGGAGGAACCTCCGCTGTGTGCTCTGCTGTGATTCGCTGTTTTGTCATCAAATTCCCCACAGCTAATCAACCAATCACAGCAGCGTATAGTTTCTGGCAGTTTTTTTCAAAATGGAGGAGGACTTCAGCTTATCTGACTGTAGTCGCGCGAATCAATTGTTTAAATATTCGGTCTGAAAGCCAAGACCTCTTTTCAACCAGCTAAAATGCGGTTACAACATTAACGTGTCACAAAACATACATTTGTTTAACCATTTCAATAAAACTGCACTCGCGCGAATCAAATGTTTAAATATTCAGTCTGAACGTAAAGGCCTCTTTTCAACCAGCTAGAAACCCTCCCTGGCCACAGTTTTCCAATTCACCTGCATTCTGTAATTGTTCTTGTTAAATTAAAGTGAATTGTATGTCAGGACTGACTGCAGTCCTGCATGTAGCCTACTTTTATTGTTGTGAAATAAATGTATCTGACCAATTTGAAAGTGTATACTTTTTGTGAGGAGCCATGCCCACTACCACAGTACAGTGGTGGAAAATAGTACATTTATTAAGGTAGGCTATTATAGCTACTTAGTTCCAATTTGAGGAAGCTTTACTTGAGTATTGCCATTTGATGCTACGTTATACTTCCACTCCATTACATTTCAGGGGGAAATATTGTACGTTCTACTCCACTACATTTATTAGACAGCTTCGGTTACTTTTCAGATGGAGCTGCGGTATGCCTACATTCAACACTAAGCTAATATCGTTTCTCTTTCCAGCCTCAACTGAACAAATCATCGAAATGGTTAAACAAATGTATGTTTTGTGACACGTTGATGTTGTAAGTAACCGCATTTTAGCTGATTGAAAAGCGGTCTTGAAGTTCAGACCGAATATTTAAACATTTGATTCGCGGAATTTCGCGCGATTGCAATCAGATAAGCTGAAGTCCTCCTCCATGTTGAAAAAGCTACCAGAAACTATACACTGCTGTGATTGGTTGATTTGCTGTGAGCATTTGATGACAAAACAACGAATCACAGCAGAGCACGCAGCAGAGGTCCTTCCCCCCTCCATCCGGCCGATCAATTCTAGCATCAACCTTTCTTCTTCTTTCGGCTGCCATTTTGTCATGACTTAGTTAGCATTTGTCCGCCAAATTCTATATAGGCTATACCAATTAGCAACTAACTGCTCAGTAAAACCAACATCGGTATTCTTTTCGATAACTAGTTACATTAATATTACCTACAACCGTGAGTTGCAGGTAATATTGCCATGGTATTGCGTCATCCAGGTCATTTATTTGTCTATGGGGATAGATATTTGTTTTAATTACAGGGAATAGCATGCTATAGCTAACAGCTGCACCTGATACGAACCTGGAATTCATAAAAATAGCATGTTGTGGAATGAATATGTACCGTATAAGTGTCAAATATTATCTTATGTCAGTTTAGGTGTTCAACAGATTTTTCGTTCGTTTTAAAAAGCGTTATTTTATTATTTTTGCGGAGCTACCGGAATGTGACTTACCACTGCTCAGAATTTTCATCTCTGCTGTGGATTTCCGGTTTCCAGAGGCTTCTATAAGAGATTCTATCTGACCAATAGATGTCGCTGGCAGAACACATTTATGCATTTCACCATAGAACGGTCTATTTACAACCTCACATTAGCTGCAGCCTATACTCTAGTCACGACTGCAAGTAGTTACCAGAATGATTCGCGCTCTGCACGCAACCCAAGCTAAATTAATCTTCACACAACACAAACGAAGAAGAAGAAATAGTCCTCTCCCGGACAGTTCTTTTTTAAGACCTTTGAGTAATGAATTTAATACCATTTTCCGACATTTTTAATGAATTTAAGACATTTTGAGGCCTTTAATTTAGATACATGAATTTAAGACTTTTTAAGGATCCGCGGACACCCTGAACACACACAACCGTGCAACACTTAAGTCAAAAATCCCGAGTCTAAACTGAATAACGTATGTGTGTGTGTCTGTGTGTGTGAAGCCAAAGTGTTTTTGCATGAGGAATCTGGACGGGGAGACAAGCAGCAGCAGTAAATAAATAGATTAATACTCATTATGAACAAGAACGCCCACTCGTGTGTCTGTAACTTTTTTTTCTTAACTTTGGGAAGTGGCACGGGACATCTAAAAGTTTGCTGACCCCTGTAGTAGCGGTCCATCCAGTGTGTGGAAATACTTCAGTAAAGTTGAAACCTGTACTACTGTCACTTGCAAAACAATGAAGTCCTTTCTGGAATACAACAAAAGTACAAGTGCCATGCACACTCACCTGAAAAAGCATCCTCTAATGCCAGCTGCTGAGGAACGATCCAAACCCTCTCGACACCAGTCAACTGGCTACTTCACCAAACGCCCTGCCATAACAGGCCATAACAAGATGGCTCCAAATCACCAATTTGCTGGTGAATTTCATTGTGAAATATATTTGACCTTTAGTTGCAGTACATCAGAGAAAGCTTCATAGACCTACTGGCTTTTTTTAACCTGGCTACAATGTCCCATCTTACAACACGCTGTTGAACACTATTAAACAGCACTACGACAGCCAGGATCAAAGAGCAAAAACTGACTGAGCAAGACTATGAGTAGGCTTACAGGCTAGATCTTGCCTGAGTTTTGTTTACCTCAAGTGTTTTTCCTGACGTTTCAATTTTTCTTTTTTTGTACCTTAATGGGAGTTTTACCACATATAAGTTATTAATGCATACATTGATGCAGTTGAGTTGCAAGCTGTTGTTTCTGTTCTGTATAAATTATGTGTATGAGCTGTCTGCTGTCAGCATATACATTAAATTTTGCTAATAGGTTGTCACTTGTTGCAAAGCAGTCCCTTCTCCTGTGCTGTTAGTCAATGTTGACTCGACTTTCATCACAAAACAGTCGACTTTGAAAAAATCTGAAGTCATGTAACCCCTAACAGACACAAAAAAGTTGCACCACAAACATGCCTGCCTGCCCACCCATCAATCCATCCATCCATCCATCCACCCATCTACCTTAACATCATGCTCCTGCAGGTGTCTTCCTCTGGCTTGCAGGTACCCGCAAGGAGCAGCAGCACCACTTCCAGGGGAAACCCAAACTTTTCCCCATCTTCAGTCTGAAAGACACAAAGAGTTGTAATGAGGTTGCTGAGAACCGCCTCAGGTTAAGGATTTTAACAAAAACCCAAGTCAACTTACCTTTATAAGGATTAATTAAAGAACAATGAGAGATAGAGATGTTTTGATTTTAACTATGCAGTTAATGCACTGGGCACTACTGCTTCTGATAAAAAACTAAAAAGTTTCAAAAGATACTGACATTTCAAGAGCTTTTGGGGACAAAAACAATGTCACCATTGTGAAGGTGTCCACCTTTTCTTTGGGAATTTGTAAGGCCACCTTCAGGACAGACACACACAACACCTGTAGTTAAATTATATGCTTTACACTTCTGGTCAAATCTGAATGTCCGACACCTTTTATAAGAGAACACAAGCCGTTTTCTGTACAATCGCTACGTATTTCGTATGCGTAATGTCACCGAAATGTGATTTATAACAATTAACTTACTCCCACGTGTATTACAAAAAGACTTGACATGGGCCATTTGAGACCACTGACATTATGTAGACCAGTGACAGACCTTAGTCGGTATGCAGATATTGGATCGTCGACAGCAGAATGGTCACCAGAAACTACAAAGTTATTTTCCTGCAGCTGCACTGCTTTCACACTGCCCAAAAAAACCCGCTAACATGCGCCAATTTACACTGACCAAAGGCGGACATGAGCGGGGTTTTGCCAGTGTGAAAGCAGTAACATGTCCATTTACATTACTGCCACGTGGTAATTAATCACAGCCTCTGAATAAGCACAAAGCCTTTGCATACCAACACGGCCGAATGGGTCTCCATGTTAACTGTTCCAATAGATTTGATCATTCTTCCAACGCATGCCAGGCTAACCACATGCATACAAACCGCTTGTCACTCAACAAGTCAAACAGACTGACGAATGGATGACGTTGCTGACTAGTGAGCCGCTATTGCAGCAGTGTCGTCAACCAGCACTTGCCCCCATCGGCGTTACCGTTGGCCTAACATGACATTTAACATCCTGTGACTTCACAACTATATTATTCATAACTGCCTGGTTTACTACTAACAAAAGACGTGGGATGAGTATTAATCTTAACAATACGACTGGCTATTTCTCGCAAATTCACTGATTACACTGCGGCCGTCACCACGTGACACGTTTTCCTGCGTAGTGGCTGCTTAGCTCGCTCACATACTCAAAACTCTTTTCCAAACACGAGGCGAAACAAAGAACAGCTCAACACCACATTAGCCAACATCTTACACAATGTGTTAATTACCTCGTCTACTGTATCTGTGGCGAACAAATCCATATTGTACGTGGTCAAAATATGCTTAGTTTCTTTCGTTCGTAAAACGCGCTTACCGAAATAGAAGCCATTTTGTAGATGGTCCCAGGCACGTTCGCAAGCCCCCCCCCCCACACACACACACACACACACACACACACACGGGACGTCATTTTAAAGGCCCAGTTGTCCTCCATATGGGAACAGGTCTGAATACAGCGGCATGTACAGTATGAAAGATATGAGCAAAAACGCCATGTCGACTCAAATGAACCGCTGGGTCTCAATGACACAGCAGCTCGCTCAACGGTAAAATGGCTGACGGAGCCTGTGTGGCAAATAACGCGCGGAACATGGCGCCAAGCTTGCAGGACAAAAGACAGGTTTTGACCAGTGTCTCTGGCCAGCCCCTCGCTCACAAACCTAACGTTACGTTTCCCAAGTTAAGTGGCGAAGACACGTTCAGGTCGGCGACATTAAAAAAAACAGCCATTTTAGCTATCCACATACACACAAGTTGTCTTCACTCCAGTTGGTAACCCGTGTTAAGGCCGGCATTAGCTGCTAAGTAGGCGTTATAACCTGATATAAGAAAAAATATGTCCCACAGAATACCACACAAAACAGCTTGCATTGACTTATGTGCACATTACATTAAGTCGCAACGTTATTTCTCAATCAGCAATATTCGGAAACTTTACATCTGGATAAAAATAAAGTTACCTCCTGTCACGACCTCCTAACGAAACGCAGCCGACACGGGCTCGTCACAACATGGCGGCGATCAGGATAATGACCTCCCATCACCCCACGCGTGCGTCCCGCCCCTAAAGCGCCCGCCAATTATATTCAATTTTTAAAAACAGTATTTTATTTCAAATTGTTTATGTGATGAAAGAATACTGTTTCAATTCTTCGTTTTCACATCTAGGCAAATATTACGTGTTATATGGGTCCAAATTAAGTTACCTGAATCTGATCCATCCATTTCCCTAACCGCCTATCCTGCTCTGAGGTGGCGGGGATGCTGGAGCCTATCCCAGCAGTCACTCTGACCTTTCAGGCTAAACACGATTTCATTTAAATTCCATTTAGCTGCAGTTAATTGCGATTACATGCGCTTGACCCATGCCAAACTCGGAATGACACAACTGAATCAGGTGTGTATATATACACTCACTGGCCACTTTATTAGGTACACCTTGCTAGTACCGGGTTGGACCCCCTTTTGCCTTCAGAACTGCCTTAATCCTTCGTGGCATAGATTCAACAAGGTACTGGAAACATTCCTCAGAGAGTTTGGTCCATATTGTCATGATAGCATCACGCAGTTGCTGCAGATTTGTCGGCTGCACATCCATGATGCGACTCTCCCGGTCCACCACACCCCAAAGGTGCTCTATTGGATTGAGATCTGGTGACTGTGGAGGCCATTTGAGTACAGTGAACTCATTGTCATGTTCAAGAAACCAGTCTGAGATGATTCGAGCTTTATGACATGGCACGTTATCCTGCTGGAAGTAGCCATCAGAAGATGGGAACACTGTGGTCATAAAGGGATGGACATGGTCAGCAACAATACTCAGGTAGGCTGTAGCGTTGACACGATGCTCAATTGGTACTAAGGGGCCCAAAGTGTGCCAAGAAAATATCCCCCACACCATTACACCACCACCAGCAGCCTGAAGCGTTGATACAAGGCAGGATGGATCCATGCTTTCATGTTGTTGACGCCAAATTCTGACCCTACCATCCGAATGTCGCAGCAGAAATTGAGACTCATCAGACCAGGCAACGTTTTTCCAATCTTCTATTGTCCAATTTTGATGAGCCTGTGCGAATTGTAGCCTCAGTTTCCTGTTCCTAGCTGACGGGAGTGGCACCCGGTGTGGTCTTCTGCTGCTGTAGCCCATCTGCCTCAAGGTTCGACGTGTTGTGCGTTCAGAGATGCTCTTCTGCATACCTCGGTTGTAATGAGTGGTTCTTTGAGTTACTGTTGCCTTTCTATCAGCTCGAACCAGTCTGGCCATTCTCCTCTGACCTCTGGCATCAACAAGGCATTTTTGCCCACAGAACTGCCGCTCACTGGATATTTTCTCTTTTTCGGACCAGTCTCTGTCAACCCTAGAGATGGTTGTGCGTGAAAATCCCAGTAGATCAGCAGTTTCTGAAATACTCAGACCAGCCCGTCTGGCACCAACAACCATGCCACGTTCAAAGTCACTTAAATCACCTTTCTTCCCCATTCTGATGCTCGGTTTAAACTGCAGCAGATCGACTTGACCATGTCTACATGCCTAAATGCATTGAGTTGCTGCCATGTGATTGGCTGATTAGAAATTTGCATTAATGAGCAGCTGGACAGGTGTGCCTAATAAGGTGGCCGGTGAGTGTATATTGTAGCGAATTCGGGGGTCAACGCAACCACAGGAACTGCCTCGGCCGGGAAGCGAACCCGTATCGCCCGCACCGCAGGAGACATCGCTAACCGCTAGACTACAGGGTCAGACCCGCGAGCCAGCGGCCAGCGTGTCTTCTTATCCATGCACGTTACAATATTCTGATTTTGGGTGGTGATGGATGAGACGCCAGTCAAAGCAGAAAAAATATTTTAAAGTTGAGACTTAACATTTCTGTGTGGTTCACACTTTACAGAACATGTGCGGGCCAGTTAATATAAGATGTCGGCCCACAGTCGGCCCACGTGTTATGCACCATTACAGTGCCACCATTGCCAGACTTGGCCCGCCTTCGGTGAAAACACCACTTGTCGATGGTTTAAGGGCACATTTCGGCCAGAGTCGTCAGCTATGTGGGAGGTGATTCTGGATGTATTCAAGAGCTTTTGTGGATTAAAGTGTTGTTGAAGTGTGACCATTATAGAATAATTCATTACCCAAACCGCTCATCCTGCTGTCAGGGTCGCGGGGATACTGGAGTCTATCCCAGCAGTCATTGGGCGGCAGGCAGGGAGACACCCTGGACATGCCGCCATGCCATCATAGGGCAGGAATATTAGTCTAACTGTTCTAATATCAGCTGTTCCACCATGGTTACTACCTCAACCAGCAGTAGATTTCTCTATATTGGATGGTTTACACTCAAAAAGAAACACGGTCAATGTGTAGGCTTATGTGGACACTGTTATAAATAAAATATATGAACACTATTTACGTTAATACTAATTAGGATATTGTAATATATCCATACTCCCGCTAAGAGGCGCTGCTGTTTTCAGGAGTTTCCGGGTTGTGGAGTTCTCTCATGGATGTATTAAAGTATTATAGTTCTACTATAATACTTCCTTGGGTTCTCTTTTTTTTGTGAAGATTTTTTTTTAACAATTTCAAACTTACAAACAACATGGCAATAACATTTCCATGTTCGCACAATAGGACCTGGTGCATACAAAGGAAAGATTGAAAAAAATAAAACAAACGAGAGGTTGAAATAACATCAATATAAAATACATAAAATTAAACAGGGCTAGGGCTTTTTGGTTAATTATATTCTTCTATTATACTAAAACGTTTTACTGCATTTTTTATTTTCATGACTTTAAGGGCCTTTGTATAAGCAAGAAACTCTCTGCGAAATACACAAAAGTCAGGTTTCACTTTCACATATTTTGATTTGTGTTTATAACATTTCCCGAAAATAAGAACGTCGTTGACCAAAAAGTCATCGTTGCTATTGTCCATGGCAAGTCAATAAACAATGTCCGTCCGAGAAAAGTTTTCCAGTTGGAAAACCCTTGGGTAAAGCCAGTCATGTACATCAAGCCATAAAGTTTCATAATTCACACATTGGAAAAATAAATGATCAGTCGTTTGAGCATCATCACAAAATACACAATTATTGTTTTCAATTCCAAATCGCTGTCGTAACAATTCACTGGCTGGATACACTCCATTTAAAAATTTAAAATGGATTTCCTTTGCTTTGGGATTTATGGGGAATTTAAGATATTTAGTTAGTAACATGTGAATAGTTCTTTGAGTAGACTTGTGAAATTGAGTTTCTGTAAGATACTATAGAGTATGAAATGTTATTAAACATATTTATATAATTGTTTTATTTGGGAATCTGACTTCATTAAAATCACAGCCTCCAACTAAAAGTTGTGGGAGACAAGGGGTGATAGAGTAGAATATGTTAAAATTCCTTTGATTAATAGATTTGGGGATTGCTTTAGTTATAGATTTAAATACGTAACGGTTTCCAATTAAATCATATTTAAGGCAGAAATTCTCAAACGATATGATACAGCCACTACTATCAACTACGTAATTGGGTCACTGACCAAAAACCTTTCACCATCCAGTCCTTGTTATAAAATGATTTCTTTTTAACCATAATATATCTATTATTCCATAATGGTGTATTATGTGGGGTGAAATTGCGACTGTATAAGAGTTTCTAGTATAAAAAGACCTGCTGGTGAACAAGGGAAAATTCAATCGGGAGTCTTTGAATACTGAAGTCACATTTAAGTAACAATTCTATACTTCCCAACTTCTTAACTGTTTCTCTGGGAAAATGGAACCAAAAGCTATTGTTGTTCAGAAAAGACTTTAGCCAATTGATTTTCAACGTTCCATTTACAAAATCAAAACCGATAGCTTGTAGGCCTCCATCTTTAAAATCTCTGCTCTCTTAACTTAGTGGATTTTCATTTTCCAAAGATAATCAAAACTGACCTGATAGATCTTTTTAATAGCTCTACTTGGAATAGCCATCGAGTATGCCAGATACATGCACCTTGAAATGCTTTCCGTTTTAGTCAAAAAGATTCGACCTAATAAACTAATGCCTCTCCATAACCAAGAGTTAAGTCTAGTTTGGCATTCATCCACTACCTTCCACACATTCATATTTTGATACATATTTATGTCCAAGTACTAAACAGTGGATTTTACAGAAATGCTGTATGCCTCTGTTAAATGACCCTGATGAACTGGCATTAACTCACACTTGTTCAAATTTAACTTTAGACCAGAGGCTTTGGAGAAAAATCTGAATCATTTGAAGTATTCCGGGGACTTCAGTTAGCTGCTTCATAAAGATGGTTGTATCATCTGCTAACTGGCTAATGATTACTGGTTTCCCAAGTACATCTAATGGAGTGATAGTTGAATTTTTAATAAAGACAGAAAGCATTTCTGTAGCAATTATAAAGAGAGAAGGGGAAATGGGACAACCCTGCTTAACGCCGCGTTTGGTTATAAATCAGGGTGACGTACCTCTTGGTAAAGAGACTGAACAATTTGTATTTTCATAGAGATTCATGTTTTGAAACTTATCCCCAAAACCTAATAACATTAAACAATGGCATTTTTTTTTGAAAAAAGTGCTCAATTGAATCAAATGCTTTATAAAAGTCAAGAAATAGAATAAAACCATCATCTTCTATTAAATGTCTATAATCTAAAAGATCAAGCATTAAGCAAATATTGTTGTGAATGGATCTACCCTTCATAAAACCAGGTTGAGAATCCCTTATAATTTTATGTAGATTCTTTTTTAACCTATTAGCATAAATAAGGGTCACGATTTTGTAGTCGTTGTTGAATAATGTGATTGGTCTAAGATTATCTAATATTTTGGGGTCCTTATGAAGCTTGGGAATTAAAGTTATTATAGCTTGTTTCATAGTGGAAGGAAATTTAATATTGTCAGTTGATTCTTTTAACATAAGAGAGAATGTAACTTTAATAAGTCCCAAAAATGTCTATAGAAATTGGCAGTAAGTCCATCCCTACCTAGAGATTTGTCTAAAGACAAACTCATTACTGCTTTATCCAGCTCATCTGAAGTAATTTCAGCATCACACAACCATACGAACACATCAACAATACAGAGAATAAGAGCTTTGATATTGTTGAAGAAGTCAGCATCCTGAACAGAAAAGGTTGAATAATACAATTTACTGTGTTAGTAATTAGTATTAGTATTGAGTAGCAGCAGAATACTTCACAACTGCTATCATTAAACGTTTATTGACATGCTACAGTACCAGAGAAAAAGTAAAATCTATGTTAACATTATTTTATTATAATGTTAAACTTTATTTCACTCTCTCTCTCTCGCACACGTAAGGAATCCAGCTTTGGTAAGGAATGAGCTTTGGCTCAAGACAAATCAAACAATAGCAAACAAACAAACCAACACAAAACCCATTTCTGTCACGTATCTGGAAAGAACCCAAAAGCAGACGGGACAAGCAGGTAAGGGAAGAAATCAAGTCTTATGGCCGGACTTGATGAAGCAGCAATCATTGGCAACGCTGTCTTCGGGAGGGGGGCGGAGTCGGCTTGTGTTCGTCACGTCAATGCGTCTCTGTGTGTGTCGGAAAAAACAGTGCTTCGGCCTGGAGTCGCCTTGTCACCAAAGTGGGGAGGCGCTCTCCTTCCAGACTGCCGGCCCTCGGACAGATGCAGTTGGCGAACGCATGCAGTACGAGGGTGGGTGTTTGAATTAAAATAGGGATCGATTGGCCACTAAATTGGGAGAAAAAAGGGAAAAATCAAAAATACATTTAGAAAAAAAAAAAAAAAAGAAATCAACTCTTCATCCAAGTGGCCCATCCCAGGGGTAGAGCAGGAGTTGGCTCAGTGGCAGGTAGACTGGCTGGCACAAGTCCATCAATGGCTACCTTCCAGCCAACACTGGTCCACAGTGGAGGCTTTTTAAGGGTGACGCCGATTGCTTGATGGCCAGCTGCTGTGCCGGGGTGAAGGAGGGGTCAGCAGGTGTCCAGGGAGAAGAGGGGTTAGGCTTGGGCTTTTGGCTCATGACTTCTATTTATTTAGCACTGGCCTACTGATCTGAGGAATGCTATAATGCTCGACTTCACTCAATGTGGCCAGGGGTGCTCGGGCTGGACCCGTCAAACTGGGCAGCGCTGGCCGCTGAATGTGGCCGGGGCTCGACAATGTATGTGGGCAGGGGTGGTCGCGCTGGCACTACAATCAAGCCCAAAGTCGCGCGACGTTTCGCTGTTTATGTACCTTCTTCAGGCGAGGCCTTATTCAACTAAGAGAGGCAGGGTTAAGCTTAAGGTTAGGGTTAGGCTTTTAAATCCGCATTCCCAAATACATTGCAATTAACCTTGTGCACTGTCCATCGACAAGGTGTTTAGATGGCGGCCACAGTCCCCCACCAACTACCCCACCGTCCCACGCAATCCAAAAATTCAATGGCAGCTAATAATGGTCCCTCAGTTTGGCTCAGTCGCATCATCGGGACCCCAATTTGGTCCCCTGTTTCACTACAACAAAGCCCAAAGTCGCGCGACGTTTCGCTTTTCTTCAACCCTCTTCAGGCGAGGGTTTAGACTTTTCCACGAGCGGCATGTCGGTGGCCTTCTAAGGCTCGTGAAAATCAAATCACTTGATTGGAAGCTGCCAATTTGCCATAACAATATGGAAGGACCTCTAAAATCTGTTGTACATACTTTGTGCTACTGCACTTACCAGCATGCTTTGTGTCTTGCACATTTCCTATGTTCTTGTGGGTTTTGAAACATGTGAACCAATGGAATGTATTTGCTCTTTGTATTTTTATTTGAATTTTGTTATTAGCCAATGATGTGGTGTGGAGTTGTTATGCCCGCGAAATCACGAGCTTCGCAACGGTCCATCTCCTCACGGAGAGGGAGGAGTTAGGCAGCCCGAGTGAGTACGACGAAGAGAGAGGGCCATTTTTCTGCTGCTCCGTCTAAGTACCCGTTTCGCGGAGACTTTATACACAGCCCGTGTACTAGGCCCGCATTTGAGGTCAGGAGTGTTGCGATTGGCCCGCGGTCGTATGCTTGCTGGTGGGCTTTGTTTTAGTATGCCGATTATTTTGTTTATGCCCCATAGCCAGTGTCGCCGCTAGCTAGCTAAGTGCATTTAGCATCCAGTGCTAGTGTGTTAGCTAGCCGACTAGAGTTGTGGAGGCTAGTCAGAAGTCATCGGGCTGCGCTGGACGGTGATCTAACTAGGGGAGCCGCTCTGCTCCATTCCTGGGACCTGTCAGCTATCCAAAGAGGACTCGCTTCATCTGCTCTATCTTCGCCAGGGTTGTTTGAACATTGCAACCTTTGGCCATCTTGCGGCGGGTGGAGGCTGCTGCCGGGGAGCCGACACCTGCCAGCTGCTAGGCTAGCACTACGCCTTCCATCCTCTGGACTGCACACAGCCTCCCGGTCGAGGAAGCGATGGGTTGTGAGTAACCCGAAAATTTCATTTATACTCACACACACACGCACACTTTTATCTCGTCGCCTGGGCATCGTAGCGGTGGCTGCCTTGCCCTCCGCTCAGAGAGCTGCTTTAATGTGCACCAACGGGCCCCAACGGAAAGTGCTGGGTATTTGTGTGTTCTTTTGATACTTTCTTCCAGTTTATTGTGACCGCTTGTCCCACCCTGTGTAATTTCAATTAATGTTTATTTAATCAGCAATACTACACTCGTGTGGTACTCTCTCTCTCTCTCTCTCTCTCTCATTATTATCAAATAAATCCTATTATTATTAATTATATTTCGGGTGTATTGGCAGCTCATTTTCCGCATATGCAAAGCCTAGGTTACTTATAGAGTGCTGGTAATAAGCTTGTACAGTAATTCAGTACACAGCAGAGTTATAAGATCTGCATTAACCACATGTTTGTTTCATTCTGGGAAGATATACCATTCACCAGCCTTAGCTAAGTGTAGTATTTTCACAGTGGAGGCACCGCGCTACTAAATTGATTATTATCTTGGTTAATTATTTCTATTATCAATTATCACTAATATTGTCATTAGTGACACTAGCCTACTAGTACACAGGAGGTTCAGCCAGCTCACCATTCCACCGCTGAGAACTCAGGATCCTGTTGCGCTATTGATTTGCATTGTAACACTTTAGTAACTGGTAGCATTAGGCTTTTGTCTTGTTTAAATGTGCTTGGCGTTGCCCGCCAGTGAAAAAGGGTTTACAAATAGCTTTACACTAGTCCAACTCACCGAGCAGGGGGCGACGTCCCTCTTTGTCGGAGTCCGTCGTAATAAGAGAGAGTGAACCACAGCTCCGCCTCTAAATACGTCACTGGGAAATATGA
This sequence comes from Lampris incognitus, assembly GCF_029633865.1. NCBI lineage: Eukaryota > Metazoa > Chordata > Actinopteri > Lampriformes > Lampridae > Lampris > Lampris incognitus. Next base: position 335,121 of record NW_026611585.1, on the reverse strand, counting down.
CACCACCTCCGGAGGGCGTGTGCTTTCCCCCGGGACAGACGTTCCCTAACCATGCCGTTGTCCCGGGAAAATGGACCCGCCCATCTGTTGGATCGCCAGGTCTTTCTCCGGAAACACCGGATGACGACCCAGTCGCCGGGGAGGTAGGAATGGAGAACCTTCTCAGCTGGGGTGGGGAGAGCAGCTGCCACCTGTTTGGGAGACTTGGGAGAGAGCAGAGGAGAGATTACAGCAGTGCTGTAGCATAGCATGCTCGTAAAGAGCGGTTTGGGGAAGAGCTCCCGGCGCAGGGCCCGTTCCCATGGTCGGAGGCCGTCCCATGACAATCTCAAAAGGACTAAGCCCTGCTCTGGAGTGTCTTTGTTGCACGCGCATGTACATAAGTACCAGAAGACGTAAGAAACTGTCTCTGTTGCCAGAGAGCACCAAAGTCCACGCCGAAAGCGTAGCGTGAATCCGTGTAGATGGTGACAGACCAGCCAGCTGCCAGCTCGCAGGCCGCAGAGAGGGCCGTGAGTTCAGCAGCCTGTGCAGAGAGGTGAGAGGGCAACGAGCTGCAATTAAGGCAAGCGGAGGCAGAGCAAACGGCCCAACCAACCTGACATTGGCCGGTGGTAAGACAGCGGGAAGCCGACCCTTCCACAAAAAGGACAACGTCAGGGTTGGCAAGAGGAGTGGAGCTGAGATCAGGCCGAGGTGAACAAACAGCAGAGACAGCTGCAACGCAGTCGTGTGGTTCACCATCGTCTGGTGAGGGAAGAAGGGTGGCGGGGTTAAGGACAGCGCAACGTTTGACAGTGATGGTGGGCATGTCAAGGAGCACAGTGTTGTAACGTAGCCACCGGGCTGCGGACAGCTGTGACCTTTTCTGTTCAAGTAGGAGGAGCGGGACCGCATGGGGAACCAGGAGAGTAACATCGGAGTACCCCACGATGTCTCACGAGGCCATCACAGCCTTTTCAGCAGCAGCGACGGCTCGAAGGCAGCGAGGCAAGCCAGCCGCTACCGGGTCAAGTTTGGCGGAGAAGTAAGCCACAGGGCGCAGCTTGCAGTCCCCCATGAGACTGACTGCAAGAGGACGGAGATCATGCAGCCGTTGCGCTCATCCACAGTTTGAGTGAATGCTTGAGCGGGCTCCGGATAGCCAAGAGTTGGTGCAATTTGGAGCTGGACTTTCAGTCCCTCAAAGGCTTTAGTTGCCTCTGGGGTCCACAAGAGGACCTGTGAGGCGGGTGCATGAGAGTCAATGAGGGCCCGAAGGGGTTTGTCAAAGGTTGCAAATGCCGGAACGAACAAGCGACACAGTAGGAAGCCATGCCTAAGAACAGGGTATCTGCAGGTTTCACTAAGTTAATTTTAAGACTTTTTAAGACCTTTTTAATGCCACTTGGATCGGAATTTAAGACCAAGATCTACAACAAAATATATACATATGGTTGGTAAGCCCTAACGCCCAACAGCTGAATATTTAAACATTTGATTCGCGCGAGTGCAGTTTTATCGAAATGGTTAAACAAATGTATGTTTTGTGACACGTTGATGTTGTAACCGCATTTCTTGACGTTCAGACCGAATATTTAAAGATTTGATTCGCGGAATTTCGCGCGATTGCAATCAGATAAGCTGAAGTCCTCCTCCATGTTGAAAAAGCTGCCAGAAACTACACGCTGCTGTGACTGGTTGATTCGCTGTGAGCATTTGATGACAAAACAACGAATCACAGCAGAGCGCGCAGCGGAGGTCCCTCCCCCCTCCATCTGGCCGATCAATTCTAGCATCAACTTTTCTTCTTCTTCTCTCGGCTGCTATTTTGTCATGACTTAGTTAGCATTTGTCCGCCAAATTCTGTGTAGTCTATACCATTTAGCAATTAACCGCTCAGTAAAACCAACATCGGTATTCTTTTCGATAACTAGTTACATTAATATTACCTACAACCGTGAGTTGCAGGTAATATTGCCATGGTATCGCATCATCCAGGTCATTTCTTTGTCTATGGGGGATACATATTTGTTTTAATTACAGGGAATAGCATGCTATAGGTAACAGGTGCGCCTGATACGAACCTGGAATTCATGAAAATAGCATGTGTGTTAGAGTTTGTGGGAGACCCCAAGCGCACGACACCAGACAGAGATGGGGTTAGCCGAAAACTGGCGTACTTTATTCAAACATAGGAAGGCAATGAGCGACAAGGAAAAAACGGAAAGTCCAAGGGGGGAAAAAACTCGCGGGTAATCCAAACGGGAACAAGGCAGGATACTTCCACGGGGAAACCTTGCAAGGGAAAAACATGAACCAAGGGCTGGGATGAGTTCGTAGAGAAAAGGACCGTGAGAGGAGAGTCGCCGCTACTGCGGGGAGGTAACAACACGAACTGACAACGGGCACGTGGGAGGCCACCAAACTTAAGCCCAGCCCTGATGACTAAGCCCGGCCCTGACGAGCCGATTGGCTGCCGGCGTGGGGTGGGCGGGCCACGGTGCGGGGTGGGCGAGCCATAACACTTGTTTCCCTTTTATTTTCTTTTTTTCCCCTCAAAATTCACTTAATCCTACCAAATGACCACTTCTATTAGTGCGAGACCGAGGGTGAACAGCCGCTTAATTGTCAGTGCACGACCTCATCTGGTTTCAATAGTACGCGTTTTAAATGATCCTTTTATCCTTTAAAGAATTCTGCTTACCCGTGCGATGAATCTCCCAGGGTTTTGCTGAGGGATCTCAGCGACACCGACCAAACGGACCACCCGCCTCTCCCTTTTTTCTTCTCAAACCTGGTGAGGTTATTGGGAGATCGGTGACTATGTCCTTGTCCCGAGACGATCGGTCAGCCGGTTGTCCGTCTGGCAGAGCGACGTGAGATCCCGCTTCTGACACCAAATTGTTGTGGATTTTCCTTTATCCTTTTAATGGGCTCTTGCCCCAGCAACCTCTGGGGAGAATAATCATGGGACAAATATTGAAGCAAACAGAGAATCTTTAATGCATCTGCAGATGGAGAGCCATAAGGCCACAGAGAGGTTCGTCTATGAGGATATGCTCTGCCTCTGAGCTGGAGATAGTGGTTTTTTATAGAACAGTCCGTCGCGTCATACACTATGTTTCCTGCGTCAACTAAGGTGTAATCTTAAAAAGGAATGAAGGAAACATCTACGTAAATCACGTTCTGTGCCTCGTGAGTGTCTGTACGCCTGTTGCACTTGTCTTTTGCTGTACCTGGCCGTTCCTGGGATGCGGCAACGGGGAGGCAAGCATAGTAACAGTTGCTATGTGGCCCCATGGAAGGTACGCATGAGAACAATTGGTATGTGTGTCTGCAGTGAGTGAGAAGTTTCATACACACAGACAAGTGGAAAACTACAGAGTACATACGGAGTGCATATGGAGAACATTTTGTACTCCACATACATCACCAACATCCTGCTCAGCTCTCCCCTTCTCAGCCTCCTCCTGCTCAGCTGCACCACTCTCCTCTCAGAGCCTCACCGCAGCCACATCGTGATGACACGACTGGTACGAATGACATTGCGAGCTACTTGGTGCGCCGAGAGCTTGTGAATTCCGGTCTCATCCAGTTCAACGAGCGCCCAGAAAAGTATTGGGCGTGGAAGTCCTGTTTCTTCAACGCCATTGAAGGACTGAACTTAACTGCCAGCGAGGAGCTCGACCTCTTGACAAAGTCGTTAGGAAAAGAGTTCTCAGAGCACGTTAAAAGGATTTGCTATGTGCACGTCGCCGACCCTGTAGTGGGCCTACAACATGTCTGGGAATGCCTAGAAGAGTGCTCCCCTGAAGTGATCGAGAGAGCGCTCTTCGAGAGGATAGAGAACTTTCCAAAAATCGCTCAGAAAGACCCCGTAAAGTTGAGGGAGCTGGGAGACCTGCTGATGGAGTTAGACTCTGCTACGTGTGAGGGCTACCTGCCGGGGATCTCGTACCTGGACACCGCCAGGCGTGTCAACCCGATCGTTGAGAAGCTGCCACACAGTCTACAAGAGAGGTGGATATCTAAGGGTTCCCAGTACAAAGAGCAGCACTATGTCTCCCCCCCCCCATTCACCTTCTTCGCAGACTTCATCTGCAGCGAGGCACACAGAAGAAATGACCCCAGCTTTACTCTCCCTTCAGCTCCATCGAAAACGTCCAACAAGTCCTCCACAGTGTCCTCAAAACATGAGCGATCAGAAAAGGAATCAAGACACGCCAAAAGGCATGTCTCCACCCACAAGACAGAGGTCTCAACAAACCGCTCAGCTTCTCAGTCACGCAGTTCGAGCAGCAAGCCTGGCGACAAAGGGAAACAATGTCCCATCCATCAGAAGCGCCATCCTCTAAAGAAATGTCGAGGTTTTCGAAGCAAGTCTCTTGAGGAGCGCAAAGCCTTTCTGAAAGAGAATGGTGCCTGCTACAGGTGTTTCTCCTCCACAACTCACCTGGCGAAGAACTGTAAGGCAACTTTGAAGTGCAGCGAATGTGAGAGCGATGACCACATAGCGGCGCTCCACCCTGGACCTCCTCCACGGGACAAAAAAGACAAGGACCCCACCTCAGAGCATGGCGGGGAGAGTGAAGAGGAGGCGCCTCCACCAGCAGTCACCTCTAACTGCACAGCACACCCAGACAGAGCTAGTAACGTCTACATCGTCCTGGACGACCAGAGCAACAGATCTCTGGCGAGGTCTGATTTCTTCTACTTCATCCAAATCAGAGGTTCAGACTCACCGTACACCCTGCGTACATGTGCAGGAGTCACCGAGACATCTGGAAGAAGAGCCACAGGGTTCTTGGCGGAGTCGTTGGATGGAAAAAACAAGTGTGCTGCTTCCAACACTCATTGAGTGCAACCATATGCCTGACGATCGGTCAGAAATCCCGACCCCAGAAGCTGCACAGCACCACAGCCACCTGAAGTCCATCGCTCGCAGAATCCCTCGCCTGGACCCTGAAGCCCAGATCCTGATACTTCTGGGACGCCACATCCTTCAGGTTCACAAAGTCAGGGAGCAACGCAATGGTCCTCCCAGCGCCCCCTATGCCCAACGTCTAGACCTGGGTTGGGTGGTTACAGGGGACGTGTGCCTGGGTTCAGCCCACAAGCCAGCAGCTGTGACTCCCTATCGCACCAGCGTGCTCGAAAACGGAAGGCCATCTCTCCTCGCTCCGTGCCCCAACCGTCTCCAGGTCAAGGAAAGGTTCCTCCTTACAGCATCAAACATGACACCCCAGTCCCTGATGACGACAAAGTGGGGCTTTCCATCGAAGATCGTCTGTTCCTGGAGTTCATGGACAGAGAGATGGTGATGGACGACACCAACAGCTGGGTGGCGCCTCTCCCATTCCGATCCCCTCGTCGACGGCTCCCTTACAATCGAGACCAAGCTCTCAGCAGACTTACCTCTCCCCGCCGCACCCTGGAAAGAAAGCCTAAGATGAAAGCCGACTTCGTCACACCTTCATGCAAAACATCTTTGATCGCGACCAGGCTGAGTTGGCCCCACCACTACCGGAGGGAAGTGAGTGCTGGTACTTACTTATCTTCGGCGTCTACCACCCTCAAAAGCCAGACAAGATCAGGGTTGTCTTCGATTCCAGCGCTCAACATCACGGCATCTCCCTGAACGATGTGCGTGCTACTTACCGGCCCGGATCTGAACAACAGCTTGCTGGGAGTCTTGCTGCGCTCCCGAAGAGAAACAGTGGCTGTCATAGCGGACATCGAGCAGATGTTTCACAGCTTCGTCGTTCGAGAAGACAACAGAGATTTCTTGTGTTTCCTGTGGTTCAACAACAACGACCCCAACCGAGAGATTGCCGAGTATCGCATGAAAGTCCACGTATTCGGCAACTCACCATCCCCAGCTGTCGCCATCTATGGACTTCACCGAGCAGCAGAACACAGCTCCAGGGAACACGGAATGGATGCCAAGCACTTAGTGGAACGCGACTTCTACGTCGACGACGGCCTCGCTCTGGCTGGGTTGCGTCCCGAGGGGCAGCCGTGAGTAGAGGGAGGAGTCGTTGGCAGCTTGACTGGAGGTGGCCACTTGCTGTGTATTTAGCATAGCAGCACACTCAGCTGCTCCCTCAACCTGTAGTGCGATGGTAATTGCTCTGGACAGCAGCAGATCGTCTTTTTCCAGCAGGAGAGTCTCACGCACCTTTGCGTTGTTGGTGTGTTCGATTAGCTGGTCGCGAACCATCTCGTCCTGAAGCGCGCCAAACTTGCATGAGCTAGCTAGCCCTCGCAAATTAGCTACGTACTGCCGCACAGACTCACCAGGCAGTTGGTGTCGCTGACGGAATATAAATCGCCGAAGGAGGGCACTCTGTGGAGCAGCGAAATGGGTGCTCATAAGTCCCACAGCTTCGTCAAAGTTTGTGACGTTCCCCAGAGTCCCGAGCACACGATGACCCTCTGCTCCCAAGCAGTGTAGCAACAGAGCCGTCTTCCTAGCCTGGCTCACGTCGTCGAGCCCTGAGGCGATGATGTAATTTTCAAAACTATGTAGCCAGCGAGTCCATGGTACCGGAGGCTCGCCAGGTAACGCCAGGAAGGGGGCAGGTGGTGGGAGAGAGATATCAGCCATCCTCGTCGCCAATATTGTATTGAGAAATCACGTCAGGACACAGCGCTGTCGCTCGACACAACCTCTACGTTGCATTCTTTATTTAGACTGACACAGCATCACAGGCAGACCCGATCAAACAACCCAGAGCCCGCAGGCATCACCAAGCGATCCCAGCACAATAGAACAGCACCAAATCAAATGCAGCACTGTCGATGTGTGCAGACATAACAAGGGGCTTACCAGCGTTTCCCATTGGAAGTAACAACCCCTTTCAGCCCGCGATTTAGCAAACACCGTTCACATGTGTCGCACCGGGCATTCATGCAGCATAAGCCTCGGTTTGTAGCTAAGAGCCGTTCACAATGTGCTGCACGAGGCCTACCTACACATGTTGCTAGTGCTAGCTAACGTTAGCTAGTACAAGAAGTGAATCTCTTGTGCTGCTTAGCTACGGGTGCTTAATAGTGACGAGCATAATCGTTCAATAAACATTAGGCTCACATGCATCGAAACTGACGATATTAAATGATTCCAAGTAGAAAATTCAACAAGCCAACTAGCTAGATAGCATTTGCCTTGGCGTGGGACTGACAAGCTAGCATAAGCTAACGTGAGCTAGTGAAAATTCGCACACATTAAAATGACATCTGGATGTAACGTTACATGTATATAGACATCTCCGATATCGTTATGCAAGCAGGTGAGCGGCTAACGTTAAACCGGAATTAAGCAAGCGAGACTGTGTGGCTAGCTAGAATTAGCAGGCCCCGTTTATAGCAGCTAGCAGCAGGTCTGTCTTCTAACGTCAGGCGTAGCCAATCGCTCGGTTGGTTGTCGGTGTGATAACGTGGCAATATTCGCTAACTTTAAAAAAAAAATATTCGCTAACTAACGTTAGCTAGCTTATGCTAGCTAGTCGTTTCCTAGCCAGGCTAGCTAGCTATGAACGTATAAACTGCCGTGCGATAACGTTATAATTAGCTTTAATCAGTCACTTAAAAATCACAACCGAGTGTGCCAAAATGTTACAAAAACATGTCGATATTCAATGTTTACTGGGGTTTTTCGCGCTTCGGCTCACTTCTTACCGAGAAATTGGCACTTGGCACAAGTTGGCCGTGAACTTGACTTCTCCTCAGGGCTCCAAGCAGTGAAAAGAAAAATGGCATAAAATCAAGAGATTTTGAGAACCAAAGTTTGGCTACGTCAGTAGTCACGTGACATACTGGATGGAAAAATAGTCTTTGGTTTTAAGTCAGTCAAATACATTGATCCAATGAGGCCCTGATTTCCATTGAATTAAAGTGATTTTAATACATATATAGACCCAAAATATCATAAATACCATTATATCGGGTCCAATCAAATAAAAAACACGCTTTAATTGAATGGCAGCATATGATCACTTTTTACTGTGTGGATGCAAACAGTGAAACTTATGTAACCCCTTTTTCACTGGCGGGTGAAGTAATACTTGGAGTAGTATTGGTCGAGGATCAATGACCACACCGGGTTAGAGAACTCAGGATTAATCGTGGCTCAGTAGGCAGACGTAATAACCATACGTGGTAGTGGTGTAACCATAATAACAGTCCGGGTAGTACATAGCACCTATTGTAGTTCCAGTGGATATACATGGCGTTATATCACTACAACCAGCTGCACTGATGTTTGCTCGGGAGCTACAGACGCCTGTGGATCTGGTCTTTGGCAAGCCGCCAAACCCACCAGTACGAGTGCCGCCGGGCCAGGACTATGTAGACGCACTACAGGACCGGATGGAGGCTCCTCATCAGCTGGCTCCAGAAAATATGGCTTCTGCAGGGGAAAGGCAGAAGAGAGCCTATGATGTACGTTGCCACTGCAAAGAGTACCAGCAGGGGGACAACGTATGGGTGTATAACCCACGGCGAACGAAGGGACGGTCCCCAAAGCTGAACAGCAACTGGGAGGGGCCCTGCCTCATCCTGAAGAGGATCTCAGAGGTCATCTATAGAGTGAAGCTCCACAGCCGCCCTCGGATAGTCATCCTTCACCAAGATCGCCTCGCACCTTACTTAGTACAGACCAGGCTACCGGGGTCCAGGGAGGGGGTAAGGACACTGCTGGATCAAAGCCAACCTCCCTGGATGTCAGCAAGGAGCTACCATTAGAGCACCTTGTTTTGGGCCAGGGAGGGGGCGGGGACACTGGGTTTACAGAGCTGCCCTCCCTGGCCAGGAATGGAAACAGCGGTGACGTCGACGTCGACGGTGGGGGCTCAGACCCAGCGGATGCAGAGCCGCCCCCGTCATCCATCAGCAGCCCGCGGCAAGGAGCAGCCCGGGATGGGAGAGCTGCTCGGCGGAAGAAACCCTCATGGTGGATGGACCCATCCACATGGGATTTGGGTTAGGCCAACGGGACGTTGGTCTTTCAAGGAAGGAGGCAGTGTGGCGAATTCAACTAGAGTGTTCCTGCTCCAAGTTCATTTGCATGTTACCCACGATGCAACTGAAATGTCGATGTTTTGGTTATGTTGTGGGCTATTGAACACGTTAAAAACGGGCATATCTGTTACAGATAGCGGGGATGCGGTGCAAGGTGATGGGGACGTTACGAGAGAAGTTGATTAGACAACATGCTATTTCCCACCATGAGGGTAAAGAGTAGGCATATAGATAAGGTCGCTTCTGTGGCCAAGAAAAGGATCAAGCTGAGACCAAAACGAATTTGTGACTGTTATGACTAGCTTGGCTTGCGGTCATTAAAAGCTTGCTTGCTAACTCTGAAAGGTTTGCTGAGAAGTCCATTATTTGACCACGTCAAAATATCATCATGTTAATTTTATGTCAACCCATTTGGCCCCGTTACACTGGGAGGAGCCATTGCATATGAAGCCCCTGCCCCCCCCCCCAAAAAAAAACAAACAAAAACAAAACAAAAATAAAAAATGATGTCAGTCATTTATTTGCGACTGTTGTGCGGACTGTGTGTGTTGAGCAGCGACCCCCGGTACACCCTTGTTACAGTCGTTTTTGCTGACCCGGAGGTTGTACTGTCAAGCAACCGCCACAAACAACGCGCGCGGACAGCCTGGACACGGCAGCACTGGCCATCCTACAAGATTAATAAAGTGTGAGTATTAATCATATACGTTTTGATGCAAGCTGTGCCTTGCCCCTTTAAGGAGAGGGCTTAGTGGGTATTGTGTGTGTGTGTGTGGGGGGGTGATGTAGACGCAGCCGTGTGTGTGTGTGTGTGTGTGTGTGTGTGTGTGTGTGTGTGTGTGTGTGTCTGTGTATTTTCTGTTTGTAGCCGCAGCCGCGGAGACGCTAGTTTGCCGACAGATAGGAAGGTAGCCACCGTTACCAGTGATGATTTGTATGCATCACAGGGAGGGAGGGAGGGAGGGAGGGAGGGAGGGAGGCTGCCGTGTGTTAAATGGGACTGCAGTGCAGGGCAGTGGCCAGCCCGTTCTCCACCGCGGAGTTGGTCCGGACTCTTTATGAAGTTGTTACCAGCTACGAGCCAGGCTAAGCTAAATAGACTAGCGAGACACCCACCGGAGGCTTCCAACTACGGTTCGGAGCCGCGACGCTGGAGAGGTAACAGTACTAGACGTGCTGCTGCACTAGACGTTTTGTTGTTTTGTTGTGTTAATTTACAAGTAAAGCTGAGCGTCGCTGTGTAAGTTAGCTTTTACCTAATCAACGTTAGCCAACTTGCTAAGTAGGCTGTTGCTCTGCGTGCGCGTTTTCATTTTTGGGGTAGCATGCGGCGATAGCTTTTGTTAAAAAGCATGCTAATTTGCCCTGGGAATCAGTGGAGGCTGATGGAAGTGACCCATTTGTATCTTAACTGTCATCTTCTCTCTATAGACACTGTGGGACCTGAGCAGGACCCAAACAGACCTCACCTACGATGCAGTCCCAGGTAGACCAGTATAGTATGGTCTATAATAGCAGATCATGATCCAGCTCAAGGTTATTGTAGTTCACTAAAACTGAACTAAAACCAGGTGTGAAAAGAGAAGAAAAAAAAACAAAAAAAAAACGTTTCAGTTCACTGAAATAAAAATAAAACTTGACTTTAGAGGAGCAAGAAGAGGAAGCGAGTGAAGGCAGAGCCGAAGATCAAATGGTGGATGTTGAAGAAGGAAAACTGTTGTGTGGAGTTCAGGCAGGGGTTAAGACAGGCACTGGGTGGATAGTGGAGAGTTGCCGGACGGCTGGGCAACCACTGCAGAAATAGTGAGGGAGACAGCTAGGAAGGTACTTGGTGTGTCGGCAGGACAGAGGAAGGAAGACAAGGAGACTTGGTGGTGGAGTGAGGAAGTACAGCAAAGTATACAGAAGAAGAGGTTGGCAAAGAAGAAATGGGATAGTCAGAGAGATGAAGAAAGTAGACAGGAGTACAAGGAGACACAGCGTAAAGCTAAGAGAGGTGGCAAAGGCAAAAGGCGTATGGTGAGTTGTATGACAGGTTAGACACTAAGGAAGGAGAAAAGGACTTGTACCGATTGGCTAGACAGAGGGACCGAGCTGCAAAGGATGTGCAGCAGCTTAGGGTGATGAAGGATAGAGATGGAAATGTGCTGACGAGCGAAGAGAGTGTGCTGAGAAGGTGGAAGGAGTACATTGGGGGGCTGATGAATGAAGAAAATGAGAGAGAGAGAGCAGGTTGGATGATGTGGGGATAGTGAATCAGGAAGTGCAGTGGATTAGCAAGGAGGACGTGAGGGCAGCTATGAAGAGGATGAAGAGTGGCAAGGCAGCTGGTCCTGATGACATACCTGTGGAGGCATGGAGATGTTTAGGAGAGATGGCAGTGGGGTTTTTTAACTAGATTGTTTAACTCAAACTTGGAAAGGGAGAGGATGCCTGAGGAGTGGAGAAGAAGCATACCGGTACCGATTTTCAAGAACCAGGGCGATGTGCAGAACTGTAGCAACTACAGAGGTATAAAGTTGATCAGCCACAGCATGAAGATTTGGGAAAGAGTAATCGAAGCTAGGTTAAGAGGAGGAGAGGTGACGATTAGCGAGCGGCAGTATGGTTTCATGCCACGAAAGAGCACCACAGATGCGATGTTTGCTTTGAGAATGTTGATGGAGAAGTATAGAGAAGGCCAGAAGGAGTTACATTGTGTCTTTGTAGATTTAGAGAACGCATAAGCCAGGGTGCCGAGAGAGGAGATGTGGTATTGTATGAGGAAGCCGGGAGTTGCCGAGAAGTATGTAGGAGTGGTGCAGGATATGCACGTGGAAGTGTGACAGTGGCGAGGTGACAGATGGGTTCAAGGTGGAGGTGGGATTACATCAAGGATCGGCTCTGAGCCCCTTCTTGTTTGCAATGGTGATGGACAGGTTGACGGATGAGATCAGGCAGGAGTCTCCATGGACGATGATGTTCGCGGATGACATTGTGATCTGTGGCGAGAGTAGGGTGCAGGTGGAGGAGAGCCTGGAGATGTGGAGGTATGCACTGGAGAGAAGAGGAATGAAAGTCAGTAGGAGCAAGACGGAATACCTGTGTGTGAAAGAGAGGGAAGACAGTGGAATGGTCAGGAGTGGAGGTGACGAAGGCATATGACTTTAAATACTTGGGGTCAACAGTCCAAAGTAACGGGGAGTGCAGGAGAGAGGTGAAGAAGAGAGTGCAGGTAGGGCGGAGAAGAATGTCAGGAGTGATTTGCGACAGAAGGGTGCCAGCAAGAGTTAAAGGGAAGGTTTACAAGATGGTTGTGAGACCAGCTACGTTGTATGGTTTGGAGACAGTGGCACTGACGAAAAGACAGCAGGAGGCGGAGCTGGAGGTGGCAGAGTTGAAGATGCTAAGGTTTTCACTGGGAGTGACGAAGAAGCACAGGATTAGGCACGATTATATTAGAGGGACCGCTCAAGTCGGACGGTTTGGAGACAAAGCAAGAGAGGCAAGATTGAGATGGCTTGGACATGTGTGGAGGAGAGATGCTGATTATGGAGCTGCCAGGGAAGAGAAGAAGAGGAAGGCCAAAGAGGAGGTTTATGGATGTGGTGAGGGAAGACATGCAGGTGGCTGGTGTGACAGAGGAAGACGCAGAAGACAGGAAGAAATGGAAACGGATGATCCGCTGTGGCGACCCCTAACGGGAGCAGCCGAAAGTAGTAGATCTATGTCATATGTACATTATTTACAATTAGTTCATAAGTCATTCATAATTCATGTGTGATTTCGTCATTCCTAGGTTATGTGCAGCTATTTACATGCAGTTATGTAGCCTACAATTATTATTTACACGCAGTCATGTGCAGTTATTTACATATGTTATGTAGTTATGTCATAGACATGTGATAACATTTTATAATTTATGCAATGTTTATTGAAACATTCTTTCTCTGTATTGCCCCCCTATACAGTTTTACGAAAAGGTTTGAATTCTCAAAGTTCTTCAGTAAAGTTCCTCAACTTGGACTGGGACTCTGTATTTCTTTGGGATTCTTCATGTTGGCTATCTGTCCGCCTGTCTATACATGGACACAAATACGTAGGACAGAATAGGCGGTCTTCTCGTTCCCCCCCGCCGTTTAAAGAAAAAAAAATGTGTGTCTTTTTCTATCTTATTCCTCAAGGGTTAAAACCTCAACTAGGGCTTCTTGTTACCTTTCCAGGGTACAAGCCACAACTAGGGTTACCTGGCAGAATTCGGGTTTGAGGTTAAGATTGGGGTTAAGCAGGGGAAAGGGTACCCACATCCGGCCACTCGTCAGGCGCTGGCATAATAGGTGTACGTTATGTACAGTAGATTGGATGATTGTATGACCGCCTGGCCAGCAGGTGGAGTCATGGAGGCACCAATCTCAGTAATATGAGGCGCATAGATGACGTCGGCATGCAGCGCAGGCGATTCTGAACGGTGCAAATAAACGAAGCACATGGCTGCATGGAGTTGAGCTCCCGAAAAATACAAGAGTTAATTAAATGCGATAAAGTGGAAACGGTTAATTTAAATGCGATAAAGTGGAAACGTTGTAGAACCAACATCATCACAGCTCAGTACTGCACGTGTACAGCACGTGTACAGCCAGTGTATGGTCCCACAGCTGTGGTCAGCATCACGTCAGATGTCACGCTCTCCACAAAAGGCGGCCCCCCACGCCGTTGTCACGGGAAACGTGACGCGACATCCGGCAAACGCGCGCCCTCCCCATAGACGGAAAAAAACAGAAAGGGGGAGAAAAAAAGAAAAAAAAAAGACAAAAGGGGACAGTGTGTTTTTTCCAGAGACGGGTTCGGGTTAGAGTTATAGGACCGTGTGTCCGAGGAAAGTGACGTGTTGTTGACAAAATTGGAGTTTGGAGAGAGTAGCTTGGTGACCTTCTTGGGCCAGATGGCGTAAGAGAGAGACCGAGTCACAGCTGCACTGCGTTGTGGTGGGGGCACAAAGCAGGAGGTCGTCGACGTACTGCCATAGGGTTGAGCCGCGCGTCAGCGTAAGTGTGCTAAGGCTGTCTCGAAGCGCCCCGTTGTAGATCGTGGGGCTTTCACAATAGCCCTGACACAGCCTTGTCCATGTGTAAGGCCGACCGTCAAATAGGAACGCAAACCAGAACTGGCCGTCAGGATGAACAGGGACGCTGAAGAAAGCGTTGGCAAGGTCCACAACGGTAAACCGCCGTGCAGAAGGGGGAACCTGAGACATAAGGGTGTAGGGATTGGGGACGCAGGGCGTGCGGGCCCTGACAGCTGCATTTACTGCCTGAAGGTCTTGAACGAACCTCCATTCAGTGGGCTGTCCGGGTGGGCGTATCTTCTTCGCGGGGAAGATGGGAGTGGAAACCGGGGAGGTGGGGCAAGGGACAATTATGCCCTTGACACGCAAGGCATTGAATACAGGGCAGATGCCATTAACCGCTTCCGGTTTCAAAGGGTACTGAGGTTGGTGGGGACGGAAGTCGGATTTCGGGGTAATGATGACGGGCTCACAATTACGTATGAGACCTACATCCTATTTCCTGTCAGCCCAAAGATGGGAGGGGATGTTGTGAAGCTGCGGAGCAAGTGCAGTGTGTGTGTGTGTGTGTGTGCGTTTGTGTGTATGGGCCTCAGTCACTGACGGTGAGGGGGCGGACAGAGCCAACATTCGTGGCGTCACAGCAACGGTGGCGCTGACGTCTACCCGGTATAATTTTAGTGAGGGGGACCAGTCGCGTGAAGAGTCGGCGGGAAGCCAATCTGACGCCAGAGAAGCTTGTCGCGCGAGTGGACCCGTATCTGTCCACTGGGAACCCCGTGGTTTTACCAAGGAGACGTGCGGGACCGAGTCATCAACCGAAAACAACGCAGTTTGGTTGGTGTCTAATGTACACGTGACATGAGCGGTGCAGTGTAGGTTGTCCGCTGTCATGTAGGTCGATGCGTCCCCTGTTGTGGTGTGTGAGCAAGGGAGCAGAGCCACTGTGTGTATTGGGAGGCGGTAGGAGCCCACATGTAGACCCGTAGAGGGAGGGCGGGGTTATGTGTATGCAAAAAAATATTCGCTGCTGGTAACGAAGTGATGTACAGCCCTGATGAGGTGGAAACAACAGAGATGCCCAGTTGGATCATGCCATCTCCATCCAGCAAATTAAATGGGCAGTTATCAGAAATTAAAACAGGCAATTTTGTTGATGAGCTGTCATCCAGGCAAACAAGCGCACAGGAATGGATAATGGCTCCGTGACACACGTACCACTCGCAACAGTGGAGAGGACCGTTTGGCCGCTCCGTGTTAACCGTGGCCGGCCGATAGGCGGTTCTCACCACCGTTCGTGTGGCTCCCGTGTCTAACAAGAAAGGCAGCTCAGCATTTGCAAGACGCAAGGGTATCATTGGCAGTTTTCGGAAAGCTAGCTCATGAGATACATACTGTCCAACTGGGGAAGCTAACAGCAAAGCAGAGTCTTCATTGCAAATCAGTATATTTGGTTGTGTCTGTGCATTCATACGACCTGATGTGGCAGCAGATGTGTCCAGGACCCCCACCTCCTCCTCCCGTGTCGCCTGTCAGTCCGAACCCCGGTATGAGCCTCCCCGTGGGGCCCACTGGTTGTGAGGTCCGTTGCTCCATCCTTGGCCTCTTCCGCGCCTTTGGTTGATGCTCTTGACGGAGTGGACAGTCTTCAGCCCAGTGACCGGGCTGGCCACATGTGAAGCAGCAGTCGTCACCCGGTTGGGGGCCGCTGGGCTGGGCGTGTTGTCACGGGTTCTGACATCGTGAACGGTCCCCGGGTCTGTCCTGTTGCACAGGTTAGTAGGGTGAAGGAAGCCGCTGCGGCACCATGGAGGAGAGAGAGAGAGGTGCGATGTTTGTCCTGAGCCTGCCTTGCCTTCTGTTCTTCTTCCTTTTTCGGCATTTGATCGTGGGCATGATCAGCATGTCTCAGCAAGTCTTCCAGTCGTCTCTTTCCGTATCCTACGCAGTGTGTTTCTATGGCTTTCCTAACTCCGTCCTGCAGGCCGGCCAGGAAATGTTTGCAGAGGTGAGTTTCCCATTGGCCCCTCGCTGTGGACGGGGGAGAGAGAATTGGTGGCGGTTGGGGTGTTGGTGGTGGTGGTGGTGTCAGACGGGGTGTCGGTGGTGGTCCCAGGATCGGTCTCATGGCGCCGCGTTGTTGGACAGGTTGTTGGACGCACCCGGAGTCGTCAGAGGGGTGTCCCAGAGACATCGCTATGAGCTGCGGATATAAGGAAGACAAAAGGAGAGAGAGAGGCTGGCTGCCATGTGAGTATGGCGGAGGGGTGGATGTCAGAGATGGAATAGGAGAGGTGTGTGAGAACGGGTCTTTGGTTGATACGTGAGCTGTCGTATCTCTGTCTTTACCGAGTCGTCGCTGCGCGTCACAGTCCTCTATAGCCTTTTTCTTTCCCTACTTTCACACTCTTTCTCCCACATTCCCAAAATTCTTTCTTGCTCTGCCATATACTCTAACCATGTTGTAGGAATCTTTTTCCTTTCTAAGACCTTCGCTTTTCCCTTTTCCATGGACTGTCGGACTTTCATTAGTTTATTCTTGCTCAAAGTTCCTTCAACAGGAAACCCATGATCCTGCATCCAGTCTAAAACATATTTTACCGAGTCTTCACCATATTTCCTTATCACTCATTATCTGATAGATCGGACCCCCCATATTTATCGGGGGCAGTTTACTGCCCTTGTTTCCCTTTTATTTTCTTTTTTTCCCCTCAAAATTCACTTGATCCTTCCAAATGACCACTTCTATTAGTGCGAGACCGAGGGTGAACAGCCGCTTAATTGTCAGTGCACGACCTCATCTGGTTTCAATAGTACGCGTTTTAAATGATCATTTTATCCTTTAAAGAATTCTGCTTACCCGTGCGATGAATCTCCCAGGGTTTTGCTGAGGGATCTCAGCGACACCGAACAAACGGACCACCCGCCTCTCCCTTTCTTCTTCTCAAACCTGGTGAGGTTATTGGGAGATCGGTGACCATGTTCTTGTCCCGAGATGATCGGTCAGCCGGTTGTCCGTCTGGCGGGGCGACGTGAGATCCCGCTTCTGACACCAATTGTTGTGGATTTTCCTTTATCCTTTTAATGGGCTCTTGCCCCAGCAACCTCTGGGGAGAATAATCATCGGACAAATATTAAAGAAAACAGAGAATCTTTAATGCATCTGCAGATGGAGAGACAAGGCCACACAGAGGTTTGTCTGTGAGGATATGCTCTGCCTCTGAGCTGGAGATAGTGGTTTTTTATAGAACAGTCCGTCGCGTCATACACTATGTTTCCTGCGTCAACTAAGGTGTAATCTTACAAAGGAATGAAGGAAACATCTACGTTAATCACGTTCTGTGCCTCGTGAGTGTCTGTACGCCTGTTGCACTTGTCTTTTGCTGTACCTGGCCGTTCCTGGGATGCGGCAACAGGGAGGCAAGCATAGTAACAGTTGCTATGTGGCCCCATGGAAGGTACGCATGAGAACAATGGTTATGTGTGTCTGCAGTGAGTGAGAAGTTTCATACACACAGACAAGTGGAAAACTACAGAGTACATACGGAGTGCATATGGAGAACATTTTGTACTCCACATACATCACCAACATCCTGCTCAGCTCTCCCCTTCTCAGCCTCCTCCTGCTCAGCTGCACCACTCTCCTCTCAGAGCCTCACCGCAGCCACATCGGGATGACACGACTGGTACGAATGACATTGCGAGGTACTTGGTGCGCCGAGAGCTTGTGAATTCCGGTCTCATCCAGTTCAACGAGCGCCCAGAAAATTATTGGGCATGGAAGTCCTCTTTCTTCAACGCCATTGAAGGACTGAACTTAACTGCCAGCGAGGAGCTCGACCTCTTGACAAAGTCGTTAGGAAAAGAGTTCTCAGAGCACGTTACAAGGATTCGCTATGTGCACGTCGCCGACCCTGTAGTGGGCCTACAACATGTCTGGGAACGCCTAGAAGAGTGCTCCCCTGAAGTGATCGAGAGAGCGCTCTTCGAGAGGATAGAGAACTTTCCAAAAATCTCTCAGAAAGACCCCGTAAAGTTGAGGGAACTGGGAGACCTGCTGATGGAGTTAGACTCTGCTAAGTGTGAGGGCTACCTGCCGGGGCTCTCGTACCTGGACACCGCCAGGGGTGTCAACCCGATCGTTGAGAAGCTACCACACAGTCTACAAGAGAGGTGGATAACTAAGGGTTCCCAGTACAAAGAGCAGCACCATGCCCCCCCCCATTCACCTTCTTCGCAGACTTCCTCTGCAGCGAGGCACACAGAAGAAACGACCCCAGCTTTACTCTCCCTTCAGCTCCCTCGAAAACGTCCAACAAGTCCTCCACAGGGTTCTCAAAACATGAGCGATCAGAAAAGGAATCAAGACACGCCAAAAGGCATGTCTCCACCCACAAGACAGAGGTCTCAACAAACCGCTCAGCTTCTCAGTCACGCAGTTCGAGCAGCATGCCTGGCGACAAAGGGAAACAATGTCCCATCCATCAGAAGCGCCATCCTCTAAAGAAATGTCGGGGTTTTCGAAGCTAGTCTCTTGAGGAGCGCAAAGCCTTTCTGAATGAGAATGGTGCCTGCTACAGGTGTTGCTCCTCCACAACTCACTTGGCGAAGAACTGTAAGGCAACTTTGAAGTGCAGCGAATGTGAGAGCGATGACCACATAGCGGCGCTCCACGCTGGACCTCCTCCACGGGACAAAAAAGACAAGGACCCCACCTCAGAGCATGGCGGGGAGAGTGAAGAGGAGGCGCCTCCACCAGCAGTCACCTCTAAATGCACAGCACACCCAGACAGAGCTAGTAACGTCTACATCGTCCTGGACGACCAGAGCAACAGATCTCTGGCGAGGTCTGATTTCTTCTACCTCATCCAAATCAGAGGTTCAGACTCACCGTACACCCTGCGTTGCGTACATGTGCAGGAGTCACCGAGACATCTGGAAGAAGAGCCACAGGGTTCTTGGCGGAGTCGTTGGATGGAAAAAACAAGTGTGCTGCTTCCAACACTCATTGAGTGCAACCATATGCCTGACGATCGGTCAGAAATCCCGACCCCAGAAGCTGCACAGCACCACAGCCACCTGAAGTCCATCGCTCGCAGAATCCCTCGCCTGGACCCTGAAGCCCAGATCCTGATACTTCTGGGACGCCACATCCTTCAGGTCCACAAAGTCAGGGAGCAACGCAATGGTCCTCCCAGCGCCCCCTATGCCCAACGTCTAGACCTGGGTTGGGTGGTTATAGGGGACGTGTGCCTGGGTTCAGCCCACAAGCCAGCAGCTGTGACTTCCTATCGCACCAGCGTGCTCGAAAACGGAAGGCCATCTCTCCTCGCTCCGTGCCCCAACCGTCTCCAGGTCAAGGAAAGGTTCCTCCTTACAGCATCAAACATGACACCCCAGTCCCTGATGACGACAAAGTGGGGCTTTCCATCGAAGATCGTCTGTTCCTGGAGTTCATGGACAGAGAGATGGTGATGGACGACACCAACAGCTGGGTGGCGCCTCTCCCATTCCGATCCCCTCGTCGACGGCTCCCGAACAATCGAGACCAAGCTCTCAGCAGACTTACCTCTCCCCGCCGCACCCTGGAAAGAAAGCCTAAGATGAAAGCCGACTTCGTCACACCTTCATGCAAAACATCTTTGATCGCGACCAGGCGGAGTTGGCCCCAACACTACCGGAGGGAAGTGAGTGCTGGTACTTACTTATCTTCGGCGTCTACAACCCTCAAAAGCCAGACAAGATCAGGGTTGTCTTCGATTCCAGCGCTCAACATCACGGCATCTCCCTGAACGATGTGCGTGCTACTTACCGGCCCGGATCTGAACAACAGCTTGCTGGGAGTCTTGCTGCGCTCCCGAAGAGAAACAGTGGCTGTCATAGCGGACATCGAGCAGATGTTTCACAGCTTCGTCGTTCGAGAAGACAACAGAGATTTCTTGTGTTTCCTGTGGTTCAACAACAACGACCCCAACCGAGAGATTGCCGAGTATCGCATGAAAGTCCACGTATTCGGCAACTCACCATCCCCAGCTGTCGCCGTCTATGGACTTCACCGAGCAGCAGAACACAGCTCCAGGGAACACGGAATGGATGCCAAGCACTTAGTGGAACGCGACTTCTACGTCGACGACGGCCTCGCTCTGGCCTCGACTAGCTTATGCTAGCTAGTCGTTTCCTAGCCAGGCTAGCTAGCTATGAACGTATAAACTGCCGTGCGATAACGTTATAATTAGCTTTAATCAGTCACTTAAAAATCACACCCGAGTGTGCCAAAATGTTACAAAAACATGTCAATATTCAATGTTTACTGGGGTTTTTCGCGCTTTGGCTCACTTCTTACCGAGAAATTGGCACTTGGCACAAGTTGGCCGTGAACTTGACTTCTCCTCAGGGCTCCAAGCAGTGAAAAGAAAAATGGCATAAAATCAAGAGATTTTGAGAACCAAAGTTTGGCTGCGTCAGTAGTCACGTGACATACTGGATGGAAAAATAGTTTTTGGTTTTAAGTCAGTCAAATACATTGAACCAATGAGGCCCTGATTTCCATTGAATTAAAGTGATTTTAATACATATATAGACCCAAAATATCATAAATACAATTATATCGGGTCCAATCAAATAAAAAACACGCTTTAATTGAATGGCAGCATATGATCACTTTTTACTGTGTGGATGCAAACAGTGAAACTTATGTAACCCCTTTTTCACTGGCGGGTGAAGTAATACTTGGGGTAGTATTGGTCGAGGATCAATGACCACACCGGGTTATAGAACTCAGGTTTAATCGTGGCTCAGTAGGCAGACGTAATAACCATACGTGGTAGTGGTGTAACCATAATAACAGTCCGGGTAGTACATAACACCTAGTGTAGTTCCAGTGGATATACATGGCGTTATATCACTACAACCAGCTGCACTGATGTTTGCTCGGGAGCTACAGACGCCTGTGGATCTGGTCTTTGGCAAGCCGCCAAACCCACCAGTACGAGTGCCGCCGGGCCAGGACTATGTAGACGCACTACAGGACCGGATGGAGGCTCCTCATCAGCAGGCTCCAGAGAATATGGCTTCTGCAGGGGAAAGGCAGAAGAGAGCCTATGATGTACGTTGCCACCGCAAAGAGTACCAGCAGGGGGACAACGTATGGGTGTATAACCCACGGCGAACGAAGGGACGGTCCCCAAAGCTGAACAGCAACTGGGAGGGGCCCTGCCTCATCCTGAAGAGGATCTCAGAGGTCATCTATAGAGTGAAGCTCCACAGCCGCCCTCGGATAGTCATCCTTCACCAAGATCGCCTCGCACCTTACTTAGTACAGACCAGGCTACCGGGGTCCAGGGAGGGGGTAAGGACACTGCTGGATCAAAGCCAACCTCCCTGGATGTCAGCAAGGAGCTACCATTAGAGCACCTTGTTTTGGGCCAGGGAGGGGGCGGGGACACTGGGTTTACAGAGCTGCCCTCCCTGGCCAGGAATGGAAACAGCGGTGACGTCGACGTCGACAGTGGGGGCTCAGACCCAGCGGATGCAGAGCCGCCCCCGTCATCCATCAGCAGCCCGCGGCAAGGAGCAGCCCGGGATGGGAGAGGTGCTCGGCGGAAGAAACCCTCATGGTGGATGGACCCATCCACATGGGATTTGGGTTAGGCCAACGGGACGTTGGTCTTTCAAGGAAGGAGGCAGTGTGGCGAATTCAACTAGAGTGTTCCTGCTCCAAGTTCATTTGCATGTTACCCACGATGCAACTGAAATGTCGATGTTTTGGTTATGTTGTGGGCTATTGAACACGTTAAAAACGGGCATATCTGTTACAGATAGCGGGGATGCGGTGCAAGGTGATGGGGACGTTACGAGAGAAGTTGATTAGACAACATGCTATTTCCCACCATGAGGGTAAAGAGTAGGCAAATAGATAAGGTCGCTTCTGTGGCCAAGAAAAGGATCAAGCTGAGACCAAAACGAATTTGTGACTGTTATGACTAGCCTGGCTTGCGGTCATTAAAAGCTTGCTTGTTAACTCTGAAAGGTTTGCTGAGAAGTCCATTATTTGACCACGTCAAAATATCATCATGTTAATTTTATGTCAACCCATTTGGCCCCGTTACACTGGGAGGAGCCATTACATATGAAGCCCCTGCCCCTCCCCCCCCCAAAAAAACAAACAAAAACAAAACAAAAATAAAAAATGATGTCAGTCATTTATTTGCGACTGTTGTGCGGACTGTGTGTGTTGAGCAGCGACCCCCGGTACACCCTTGTTACAGTCGTTTTTGCTGACCCGGAAGTTGTACTGTCAAGCAAGCGCCACAAACAACGCGCGCGGACAGCCTGGACACGGCAGCACTGGCACATCCTACAAGATTAATAAAGTGTGAGTATTAATCATATACGTTTTGATGCAAGCTGTGCCTTGCCCCTTTAAGGAGAGGGCTTAGTGGGTATTGTGTGTGTGTGTGGGGGGGGTGATGTAGACGCAGCCGTGTGTGTGTGTGTGTGTCTGTGTATTTTCTGTTTGTAGCCGCAGCCGCGGAGACGCTAGTTTGCCGACAGATAGGAAGGTAGCCACCGTTACCAGTGATGATTTGTATGCATCACAGGGAGAGAGGGAGGGAGGGAGGGAGGGAGGGAGGCTGCCGTGTGTTAAATGGGACTGCAGTGCAGTGCAGTGGCCGGCCCGTTCTCCACTGCAGAGTTGGTCCGGACTCTTTATGAAGTTGTTAACAGCTACGAGCCAGGCTAAGCTAAATAGACTAGCGAGACACCCACCGGAGGCTTCCAACTACGGTTCGGAGCCGCGACGCTGGAGAGGTAACAGTATTAGACGTGCTGCTGCACTAGACGTTTTGTTGTTTTGTTGTGTTAAGTTACAAGTAAAGCTGAGCGTCGCTGTGTAAGTTAGCTTTTACCTAATCAACGTTAGCCAACTTGCTAAGTAGGCTGTTGCTCTGCGTGCGCGTTTTCATTTTTGGGGTAGCATGCGGCGATAGCTTTTGTTAAAAAGCATGCTAATTTGCCCTGGGAATCAGTGGAGGCTGATGGAAGTGACCCATTTGTATCTTAACTGTCATCTTCTTCTCTCTATAGACACTGTGGGACTTGAGCAGGACCCAAACAGACCTCACCTACGATGCAGTCCCAGGTAGACCAGTATAGTATGGTCTATAATAGCAGATCATGATCCAGCTCAAGGTTATTGTAGTTCACTAAAACTGAACTAAAACCAGGTGTGAAAAGAGAAGAAAAAAAAACATTTCAGTTCACTGAAATAAAAATAAAACTTGACTTTAGAGGAGCAAGAAGAGGAAGCGAGTGAAGGCAGAGCCGAAGATCAAATGGTGGAAGTTGAAGAAGGAAAACTGTTGTGTGGAGTTCAGGCAGGGGTTAAGACAGGCACTGGGTGGATAGTGGAGAGTTGCCGGACGGCTGGGCAACCACTGCAGAAATAGTGAGGGAGACAGCTAGGAAGGTACTTGGTGTGTCGGCAGGACAGAGGAAGGAAGACAAGGAGACTTGGTGGTGGAGTGAGGAAGTACAGCAAAGTATACAGAAGAAGAGGTTGGCAAAGAAGAAATGGGATAGTCAGAGAGATGAAGAAAGTAGACAGGAGTACAAGGAGACACAGCGTAAAGCTAAGAGAGGTGGCAAAGGCAAAAGGCGTATGGTGAGTTGTATGACAGGTTAGACACTAAGGAAGGAGAAAAGGACTTGTACCGATTGGCTAGACAGAGGGACCGAGCTGCAAAGGATGTGCAGCAGCTTAGGGTGATGAAGGATAGAGATGGAAATGTGCTGACGAGCGAAGAGAGTGTGCTGAGAAGGTGGAAGGAGTACATTGGGGGGCTGATGAATGAAGAAAATGAGAGAGAGAGAGCAGGTTGGATGATGTGGGGATAGTGAATCAGGAAGTGCAGTGGATTAGCAAGGAGGACGTGAGGGCAGCTATGAAGAGGATGAAGAGTGGCAAGGCAGCTGGTCCTGATGACATACCTGTGGAGGCATGGAGATGTTTAGGAGAGATGGCAGTGGGGTTTTTAACTAGATTGTTTAACTCAATCTTGGAAAGGGAGAGGATGCCTGAGGAGTGGAGAAGAAGCATACCGGTACCGATTTTCAAGAACCAGGGCGATGTGCAGAACTGTAGCAACTACAGAGGTATAAAGTTGATCAGCCACAGCATGAAGATTTGGGAAAGAGTAATCGAAGCTAGGTTAAGAGGAGGAGAGGTGACGATTAGCGAGCGGCAGTATGGTTTCATGCCACGAAAGAGCACCACAGATGCGATGTTTGCTTTGAGAGTGTTGATGGAGAAGTATAGAGAAGGCCAGAAGGAGCTACATTGTGTCTTTGTAGATTTAGAGAACGCATAAGCCAGGGTGCCGAGAGAGGAGATGTGGTATTGTATGAGGAAGCCGGGAGTTGCCGAGAAGTATGTAGGAGTGGTGCAGGATATGCACGTGGAAGTGTGACAGTGGCGAGGTGACAGATGGGTTCAAGGTGGAGGTGGGATTACATCAAGGATCGGCTCTGAGCCCCTTCTTGTTTGCAATGGTGATGGACAGGTTGACGGATGAGATCAGGCAGGAGTCTCCATGGACGATGATGTTCGCGGATGACATTGTGATCTGTAGCGAGAGTAGGGTGCAGGTGGAGGAGAGCCTGGAGATGTGGAGGTATGCACTGGAGAGAAGAGGAATGAAAGTCAGTAGGAGCAAGACGGAATACCTGTGTGTGAAAGAGAGGGAAGACAGTGGAATGGTCAGGAGTGGAGGTGACGAAGGCATATGACTTTAAATACTTGGGGTCAACAGTCCAAAGTAACGGGGAGTGCAGGAGAGAGGTGAAGAAGAGAGTGCAGGTAGGGCGGAGAAGAGTGTCAGGAGTGATTTGCGACAGAAGGGTGCCAGCAAGAGTTAAAGGGAAGGTTTACAAGATGGTTGTGAGACCAGCTACGTTGTATGGTTTGGAGACAGTGGCACTGACGAAAAGACAGCAGGAGGCGGAGCTGGAGGTGGCAGAGTTGAAGACGCTAAGGTTTTCACTGGGAGTGACGAAGAAGCACAGGATTAGGCACGATTATATTAGAGGGACCGCTCAAGTTGGACGGTTTGGAGACAAAGCAAGAGAGGCAAGATTGAGATGGCTTGGACATGTGTGGAGGAGGGATGCTGAGTATATTGGGAGAAGGATGCCGATTATGGAGCTGCCAGGGAAGAGAAGAAGAGGAAGGCCAAAGAGGAGGTTTATGGATGTGGTGAGGGAAGACATGCAGGTGGCTGGTGTGACAGAGGAAGACGCAGAAGAAAGGAAGAAATGGAAACGGATGATCCGCTGTGGCGACCCCTAACGGGAGCAGCCGAAAGTAGTAGATCTATGTCATATGTACATTATTTACAATTAGTTCATAAGTCATTCATAATTCATGTGTGATTTCGTCATTCCTAGGTTATGTGCAGCTATTTACATGCAGTTATGTAGCCTACAATTATTATTTACATGCAGTCATGTGCAGTTATTTACATATGTTATGTAGTTATGTCATAGACATGTGATAACATTTTATAATTTATGCAATGTTTATTGAAACATTCTTTCTCTGTATTGCCCCCCTATACAGTTTTACAAAAAGGTTTGAATTCTCAAAGTTCTTCAGTAAAGTTCCTCAACTTGGACTGGGACTCTGTATTTCTTTGGGATTCTTCATGTTGGCTATCTGTCCGCCTGTCTATACATGGACACAAATACGTAGGACAGAATAGGCGGTCTTCTCGTTCCCCCCCGCCATTTAAAGAAAAAAAAATTGTGTGTCTTTTTCTATCTTATCCCTCAAGGGTTAAAACCTCAACTAGGGCTTCTTGTTACCTTTCCAGGGTTCAAGTCACAACTAGGGTTACCTGGCAGAATTCGGGTTTAAGGTTAAGATTGGGGTTAAGCCAGGGGAAAGGGTACCCCCCATCCGGCCACTCGTCAGGCGCTGGCATAATAGGTGTACGTTATGTACAGTAGATTGGATGATTGTATGACCGCCTGGCCAGCAGGTGGAGCCATGGAGGCACCAATCTCAGTAATATGAGGCGCATAGATGACGTCATCATGCAGCGCAGGCGATTCTGAACGGTGGAAATAAACGAAGCACATGGTTGCATGGAGTTGAGCTCCCGAAAAATACAAGAGTTAATTAAATGCGATAAAGTGGAAACGGTTAATTTAAATGCGATAAAGTGGAAACGTTGTAGAACCAGCATCATCACAGCTCAGTACTGCACGTGTACAGCACGTGTACAGCCAGTGTATGGTCCCACAGCTGTGGTCAGCATCACGTCATTCAGCACGCTGTTGTTCAGCAAGCTGTGTGTACAGCTAGCCGTGTATCAGTCAACCAAACGACCAGCTTATGTTAGCTCATGTACAGTTTGGAAACAGCTAATGTTATCTTGTGTACAGGAGGAAATACATTGTCAACGAACATTTGTGTCATCTCGTCTTTTATGGGTGGCGTTCACAACGCCGCTAAATCTCAACAATTGCGACAGATAGTAAATCTGTGTCAGTCCAAACGTTTGTAGTTCAAACGTTTACAATAGGTTAGAAATTTAAATCTGCATTCCCAAATAAATTGGAATTAACCTTGTACACTGTCCATCAAACAAGATGTTTAGATGGCGGCCACAGTCCCCCACCAACGAAAGTCGCGCGACGTTTCGGTTTTATGGAACCTTCTTCAGGCGAGGGCTTAGACTTTTCACGACCGGGCGGCATCTCGGTGGCCTTCTAAGGCTCGTAAAAATCAAATTAACAATCGAAAAAATAGCCAACATTAATCCAACTCACCGAACAGCGGGCGACGTAGCTCTGTGCCAGACTCCGACGAAAAGAGAGAATGAGGCTCCGCCTCTAAATATATACTGGGAAATTTGACACCACTTCCGGTAGATGACAAGCTCTCCGGAAAAGGCGGCCCCCCACGCCGTTGTCACGGGAAACGTGACGCGACATCCGGCAAACGAGCGCCCTCCCCATAGACGGAAAAAAACAGAAAGGGGGAGAAAAAAAGAAAAAAGGGGACAGGGTTATTTTTCCAGAGACGGGTTAGGGTTATAGGACCGTGTGTCCGAGGAAAGTGACGTGTTGTTGACAAAATTGGAGTTTGGAGAGACTAGCTTGGTGACCTTCTTGTGCCAGATGGCGTAAGAGAGAGACCGAGTCACGGCTGCACTGCGTTGTGGTGGGGGCACAAAGCAGGAGGTCGTCGACGTACTGCCAAAGGGTTGAGCCGCGCGTCAGCGTAAGTGTGCTAAGGCTGTCTCGAAGTGCCCCGTTGTAGATCGTGGGGCTTTCATAATAGCCCTGACACAGCCTTGTCCATGTGTAAGGCCGACCGTCAAATAGGAACGCAAACCAGAACAGGGACGCTGAAGAAAGCGTTGGCAAGGTCCACAACGGTAAACCGCCGTGCAGAAGGGGGAACCTGAGACATAAGGGTGTAGGGATTGGGGACGCAGGGCGTGCGGGCCCTGACAGCTGCATTTACTGCCTGAAGGTCTTGAACGAACCTCCATTCAGTGGGCGTATCTTCTTCACGGGGAAGATGGGAGTGGAAACCGGGGAGGTGGGCCAAGGGACAATTATGCCCTTGACACGCAAGGCATTGAATACAGGGCAGATGCCATTAACCCCTTCCGGTTTCAAAGGGTACTGAGGTTGGTGGGGACGGAAGTCGGATTTCGGGGTAATGATGACGGGCTCACAATTACGTATGAGACCTACATCCTATTTCCCGTCAGCCCAAAGATGGGAGGGGATGTTGTGAAGCTGCGGAGCAAGTGCAGTGTGTGTGTGTGTGCCAGTGTATGGGCCTCAGTCACTGATGGTGAGGGGGCGGACAGAGCCAACATTCGTGACGTCACCGCAACGGTGGCGCTGTCGTCTACCCGGTATAATTTTAGTGAGGGGGACCAGTCGCGTGAAGAGTCGGCGGGAAGCCAATCTGACGCCAGAGAAGCTTGTCGCGCGAGTGGACCCGTATCTGTCCACTGGGAACCCCGTGGTTTTACCAAGGAGACGTGCGGGACCGAGTCATCAACCGAAAACAACGCAGTTTGGTCGTTGTCTAATGTACACGTGACATGAGCTGTGCAGTGTAGGTTGTCCGCTGTCATGTAGGTCGATGCGTCCCCTGTTGTGGTGTGTGAGCAAGGGAGCAGAGCCACTGTGTGTATTGGGAGGCGGTAGGAGCCCACATGTAGACCCGTAGAGGGAGGGCGGGGTTATGTGTATGCAAAAAAATATTCGCTGCTGGTAACGAAGTGATGTACAGCCCTGATGAGGTGGAAACAACAGAGATGCCCAGTTGGATCATGCCATCTCCATCCAGCAAATTAAATGGGCAGTTATCAGAAATTAAAACAGGCAATTTTGTTGATGAGCTGTCATCCAGGCAAACAAGCGCACAGGAACGGATAATGGCTCCGTGACACACGTACCACTCGCAACAGTGGAGAGGACCGTTTGGCCGCTCCGTGTTAACCGTGGCCGGCCGATAGGCGGTTCTCACCACCGTTCGTGTGGCTCCCGTGTCTAACAAGAAAGGCAGCTCAGCATTTGCAAGACGCAAGGTTATCATTGGCAGTTTTCGGAAAGCTAGCTCATGAGATACATACTGTCCAACTGGGGAAGCTAACAGCAAAGCAGAGTCTTCATTGCAAATCAGTGTATTTGGTTGTGTCTGTGCATTCATACGACCTGATGTGGCAGCAGATGTGTCCAGGACCCCCACCTCCTCCTCCCGTGTCGCCTGTCAGTCCGAACCCCGGTATGAGCCTCCCCGTGGGGCCCACTGGTTGTGAGGTCCGTTGCTCCATCCTTGACCTCTTCCGCGCCTATGGTTGATGCCCTTGACGGAGTGGACAGTCTTCAGCCCAGTGACCGGGCTGGCCACATGTGAAGCAGCAGTCGTCACCCGGTTGGGGGCCGCTGGGCTGGGCGTGTTGTCACGGGTTCTGACATCGTGAACGGTCCCCGGGTCTGTCCTGTTGCACAGGTTAGTAGGGTGAAGGAAGCCGCTGCGGCACCATGGAGGAGAGAGAGAGAGGTGCGATGTTTGTCCTGAGCCTGCCTTGCCTTCTGTTCTTCTTCCTTTTTCGGCATTTGATCGTGGGCATGATCAGCATGTCTCAGCAAGTCTTCCAGTCGTCTCTTTCCGTATCCTACGCAGTGTGTTTCTATGGCTTTCCTAACTCCGTCCTGCAGGCCGGCCAGGAAATGTTTGCAGAGGTGAGTTTCCCATTGGCCCCTCGCCGTGGACGGGGGAGAGAGAATTGGTGGCGGTTGGGGTGTTGGTGGTGGTGGTGGTGTCAGACGGGGTGTCGGTGGTGGTCCCAGGATCGGTCTCATGGCGCCGCGTTGTTGGACAGGTTGTTGGACGCACCCGGAGTCGTCAGAGGGGTGTCCCAGAGACATCGCTATGAGCTGCGGATATAAGGAAGACAAAAGGAGAGAGAGAGGCTGGCTGCCATGTGAGTATGGCGGAGGGGTGGATGTCAGAGATGGAATAGGAGAGGTGTGTGAGAACGGGTCTTTGGTTGATACGTGAGCTGTCGTATCTCTGTCTTTACCGAGTCGTCGCTGCGCGTCACAGTCCTCTATAGCCTTTTTCTTTCCCTACTTTCACACTCTTTCTCCCACATTCCCAAAATTCTTTCTTGCTCTGCCATATACTCTAACCATGTTGTAGGAATCTTTTTCCTTTCTAAGACCTTCGCTTTTCCCTTTTCCATGGACTGTCGGACTTTCATTAGTTTATTCTTGCTCAAAGTTCCTTCAACAGGAAACCCATGATCCTGCATCCAGTCTAAAACATATTTTACCGAGTCTTCACCATATTTCCTTATCACTCATTATCTGATAGATCGGACCCTCCATATTTATCGGGGGCAGTTTACTGCCCTTGTTTCCCTTTTATTTTCTTTTTTTCCCCTCAAAATTCACTTGATCCTTCCAAATGACCACTTCTATTAGTGCGAGACCGAGGGTGAACAGCCGCTTAATTGTCAGTGCACGACCTCATCTGGTTTCAATAGTACGCGTTTTAAATGATCATTTTATCCTTTAAAGAATTCTGCTTACCCGTGCGATGAATCTCCCAGGGTTTTGCTGAGGGATCTCAGCGACACCGAACAAACGGACCACCCGCCTCTCCCTTTCTTCTTCTCAAACCTGGTGAGGTTATTGGGAGATCGGTGACTATGTTCTTGTCCCGAGATGATCGGTCAGCCGGTTGTCCGTCTGGCGGGGCGACGTGAGATCCCGCTTCTGACACCAAATTGTTGTGGATTTTCCTTTATCCTTTTAATGGGCTCTTGCCCCAGCAACCTCTGGGGAGAATAATCATCGGACAAATATTAAAGAAAACAGAGAATCTTTAATGCATCTGCAGATGGAGAGACATAAGGCCACACAGAGGTTTGTCTGTGAGGATATGCTCTGCCTCTGAGCTGGAGATAGTGGTTTTTTATAGAACAGTCCGTCGCGTCATACACTATGTTTCCTGCGTCAACTAAGGTGTAATCTTACAAAGGAATGAAGGAAACATCTACGTTAATCACGTTCTGTGCCTCGTGAGTGTCTGTACGCCTGTTGCACTTGTCTTTTGCTGTACCTGGCCGTTCCTGGGATGCGGCAACGGGGAGGCAAGCATAGTAACAGTTGCTATGTGGCCCCATGGAAGGTACGCATGAGAACAATGGTTATGTGTGTCTGCAGTGAGTGAGAAGTTTCATACACACAGACAAGTGGAAAACTACAGAGTACATACGGAGTGCATATGGAGAACATTTTGTACTCCACATACATCACCAACATCCTGCTCAGCTCTCCCCTTCTCAGCCTCCTCCTGCTCAGCTGCACCACTCTCCTCTCAGAGCCTCACCGCAGCCACATCGTGATGACACGACTGGTACGAATGACATTGCGAGGTACTTGGTGCGCCGAGAGCTTGTGAATTCCGGTCTCATCCAGTTCAACGAGCGCCCAGAAAATTATTGGGCATGGAAGTCCTCTTTCTTCAACGCCATTGAAGGACTGAACTTAACTGCCAGCGAGGAGCTCGACCTCTTGACAAAGTCGTTAGGAAAAGAGTTCTCAGAGCACGTTACAAGGATTCGCTATGTGCACGTCGCCGACCCTGTAGTGGGCCTACAACATGTCTGGGAACGCCTAGAAGAGTGCTCCCCTGAAGTGATCGAGAGAGCGCTCTTCGAGAGGATAGAGAACTTTCCAAAAATCTCTCAGAAAGACCCCGTAAAGTTGAGGGAACTGGGAGACCTGCTGATGGAGTTAGACTCTGCTAAGTGTGAGGGCTACCTGCCGGGGCTCTCGTACCTGGACACCGCCAGGGGTGTCAACCCGATCGTTGAGAAGCTGCCACACAGTCTACAAGAGAGGTGGATAACTAAGGGTTCCCAGTACAAAGAGCAGCACCATGCCCCCCCCCCCATTCACCTTCTTCGCAGACTTCCTCTGCAGCGAGGCACACAGAAGAAACGACCCCAGCTTTACTCTCCCTTCAGCTCCCTCGAAAACGTCCAACAAGTCCTCCACAGGGTTCTCAAAACATGAGAGATCAGAAAAGGTATCAAGACACGCCAAAAGGCATGTCTCCACCCACAAGACAGAGGTCTCAACAAACCGCTCAGCTTCTCAGTCACGCAGTTCGAGCAGCATGCCTGGCGACAAAGGGAAACAATGTCCCATCCATCAGAAGCGCCATCCTCTAAAGAAATGTCGGGGTTTTCGAAGCAAGTCTCTTGAGGAGCGCAAAGCCTTTCTGAAAGAGAATGGTGCCTGCTACAGGTGTTGCTCCTCCACAACTCACTTGGCGAAGAACTGTAAGGCAACTTTGAAGTGCAGCGAATGTGAGAGCGATGACCACATAGCGGCGCTCCACCCTGGACCTCCTCCACGGGACAAAAAAGACAAGGACCCCACCTCAGAGCATGGCGGGGAGAGTGAAGAGGAGGCGCCTCCACCAGCAGTCACCTCTAAATGCACAGCACACCCAGACAGAGCTAGTAACGTCTACATCGTCCTGGACGACCAGAGCAACAGATCTCTGGCGAGGTCTGATTTCTTCTACCTCATCCAAATCAGAGGTTCAGACTCACCGTACACCCTGCGTTGCGTACATGTGCAGGAGTCACCGAGACATCTGGAAGAAAAGCCACAGGGTTCTTGGCGGAGTCGTTGGATGGAAAAAACAAGTGTGCTGCTTCCAACACTCATTGAGTGCAACCATATGCCTGACGATCGGTCAGAAATCCCGACCCCAGAAGCTGCACAGCACCACAGCCACCTGAAGTCCATCGCCGTGAACTTGACTTCTCCTCAGGGCTCCAAGCAGTGAAAAGAAAAATGGCATAAAATCAAGAGATTTTGAGAACCAAAGTTTGGCTGCGTCAGTAGTCACGTGACATACTGGATGGAAAAATAGTCTTTGGTTTTAAGTCAGTCAAATACATTGAACCAATGAGGCCCTGATTTCCATTGAATTAAAGTGATTTTAATACATATATAGACCCAAAATATCATAAATACAATTATATCGGGTCCAATCAAATAAAAAACACGCTTTAATTGAATGGCAGCATATGATCACTTTTTACTGTGTGGATGCAAACAGTGAAACTTATGTAACCCCTTTTTCACTGGCGGGTGAAGTAATACTTGGGGTAGTATTGGTCGAGGATCAATGACCACACCGGGTTATAGAACTCAGGTTTAATCGTGGCTCAGTAGGCAGACGTAATAACCATACGTGGTAGTGGTGTAACCATAATAACAGTCCGGGTAGTACATAACACCTAGTGTAGTTCCAGTGGATATACATGGCGTTATATCACTACAACCAGCTGCACTGATGTTTGCTCGGGAGCTACAGACGCCTGTGGATCTGGTCTTTGGCAAGCCGCCAAACCCACCAGTACGAGTGCCGCCGGGCCAGGACTATGTAGACGCACTACAGGACCGGATGGAGGCTCCTCATCAGCAGGCTCCAGAGAATATGGCTTCTGCAGGGGAAAGGCAGAAGAGAGCCTATGATGTACGTTGCCACCGCAAAGAGTACCAGCAGGGGGACAACGTATGGGTGTATAACCCCACGACGAACGAAGGGACGGTCCCCAAAGCTGAACAGCAACTGGGAGGGGCCCTGCCTCATCCTGAAGAGGATCTCAGAGGTCATCTATAGAGTGAAGCTCCACAGCCGCCCTCGGATAGTCATCCTTCACCAAGATCGCCTCGCACCTTACTTAGTACAGACCAGGCTACCGGGGTCCA
The DNA here is from genome assembly GCF_029633865.1 of Lampris incognitus. Classification (NCBI taxonomy): domain Eukaryota; kingdom Metazoa; phylum Chordata; class Actinopteri; order Lampriformes; family Lampridae; genus Lampris; species Lampris incognitus. The sequence goes on along the minus strand of NW_026611585.1, from coordinate 301,745 downwards.
GGGAGGGGGTAAGGACACTGCTGGATCAAAGCCAACCTCCCTGGATGTCGGCAAGGAGCTACCATTAGAGCACCTTGTTTTGGGCCAGGGAGGGGGCGGGGACACTGGGTTTACAGAGCTGCCCTCCCTGGCCAGGAATGGAAACAGCGGTGACGTCGACGTCGACAGTGGGGGCTCAGACCCAGCGGATGCAGAGCCGCCCCCGTCATCCATCAGCAGCCCGCGGCAAGGAGCAGCCCGGGATGGGAGAGGTGCTCGGCGGAAGAAACCCTCATGGTGGATGGACCCATCCACATGGGATTTGGGTTAGGTCAACGGGACGTTGGTCTTTCAAGGAAGGAGGCAGTGTGGCGAATTCAACTAGAGTGTTCCTGCTCCAAGTTCATTTGCATGTTACCCACGATGCAACTGAAATGTCGATGTTTTGGTTATGTTGTGGGCTATTGAACACGTTAAAAACGGGCATATCTGTTACAGATAGCGGGGATGCGGTGCAAGGTGATGGGGACGTTACGAGAGAAGTTGATTAGACAACATGCTATTTCCCACCATGAGGGTAAAGAGTAGGCAAATAGATAAGGTCGCTTCTGTGGCCAAGAAAAGGATCAAGCTGAGACCAAAACGAATTTGTGACTGTTATGACTAGCTTGGCTTGCGGTCATTAAAAGCTTGCTTGTTAACTCTGAAAGGTTTGCTGAGAAGTCCATTATTTGACCACGTCAAAATATCATCATGTTAATTTTATGTCAACCCATTTGGCCCCGTTACACTGGGAGGAGCCATTACATATGAAGCCCCTGCCCCTCCCCCCCAAAAAAAAAATAAACAAAAACAAAACAAAAATAAAAAATGATGTCAGTCATTTATTTGCGACTGTTGTGCGGACTGTGTGTGTTGAGCAGCGACCCCCGGTACACCCTTGTTACAGTCGTTTTTGCTGACCCGGAAGTTGTACTGTCAAGCAAGCGCCACAAACAACGCGCGCGGACAGCCTGGACACGGCAGCACTGGCACATCCTACAAGATTAATAAAGTGTGAGTATTAATCATATACGTTTTGATGCAAGCTGTGCCTTGCCCCTTTAAGGAGAGGGCTTAGTGGGTATTGTGTGTGTGTGGGGGGGGTGATGTAGACGCAGCCGTGTGTGTGTGTGTGTGTCTGTGTATTTTCTGTTTGTAGCCGCAGCCGCGGAGACGCTAGTTTGCCGACAGATAGGAAGGTAGCCACCGTTACCAGTGATGATTTGTATGCATCACAGGGAGAGAGGGAGGGAGGGAGGGAGGGAGGGAGGCTGCCGTGTGTTAAATGGGACTGCAGTGCAGGGCAGTGGCCGGCCCGTTCTCCACTGCAGAGTTGGTCCGGACTCTTTATGAAGTTGTTACCAGCTACGAGCCAGGCTAAGCTAAATAGACTAGCGAGACACCCACCAGAGGCTTCCAACTACGGTTCGGAGCCGCGACGCTGGAGAGGTAACAGTACTAGACGTGCTGCTGCACTAGACGTTTTGTTGTTTTGTTGTGTTAAGTTACAAGTAAAGCTGAGCGTCGCTGTGTAAGTTAGCTTTTACCTAATCAACGTTAGCCAACTTGCTAAGTAGGCTGTTGCTCTGCGTGCGCGTTTTCATTTTTGGGGTAGCATGCGGCGATAGCTTTTGTTAAAAAGCATGCTAATTTGCCCTGGGAATCAGTGGAGGCTGATGGAAGTGACCCATTTGTATCTTAACTGTCATCTTCTTCTCTCTATAGACACTGTGGGACTTGAGCAGGACCCAAACAGACCTCACCTACGATGCAGTCCCAGGTAGACCAGTATAGTATGGTCTATAATAGCAGATCATGATCCAGCTCAAGGTTATTGTAGTTCACTAAAACTGAACTAAAACCAGGTGTGAAAAGAGAAGAAAAAAAAAACATTTCAGTTCACTGAAATAAAAATAAAACTTGACTTTAGAGGAGCAAGAAGAGGAAGCGAGTGAAGGCAGAGCCGAAGATCAAATGGTGGAAGTTGAAGAAGGAAAACTGTTGTGTGGAGTTCAGGCAGGGGTTAAGACAGGCACTGGGTGGATAGTGGAGAGTTGCCGGACGGCTGGGCAACCACTGCAGAAATAGTGAGGGAGACAGCTAGGAAGGTACTTGGTGTGTCGGCAGGACAGAGGAAGGAAGACAAGGAGACTTGGTGGTGGAGTGAGGAAGTACAGCAAAGTATACAGAAGAAGAGGTTGGCAAAGAAGAAATGGGATAGTCAGAGAGATGAAGAAAGTAGACAGGAGTACAAGGAGACACAGCTTAAAGCTAAGAGAGGTGGCAAAGGCAAAAGGCGTATGGTGAGTTGTATGACAGGTTAGACACTAAGGAAGGAGAAAAGGACTTGTACCGATTGGCTAGACAGAGGGACCGAGCTGCAAAGGATGTGCAGCAGCTTAGGGTGATGAAGGATAGAGATGGAAATGTGCTGACGAGCGAAGAGAGTGTGCTGAGAAGGTGGAAGGAGTACATTGGGGGGCTGATGAATGAAGAAAATGAGAGAGAGAGAGCAGGTTGGATGATGTGGGGATAGTGAATCAGGAAGTGCAGTGGATTAGCAAGGAGGACGTGAGGGCAGCTATGAAGAGGATGAAGAGTGCCAAGGCAGCTGGTCCTGATGACATACCTGTGGAGGCATGGAGATGTTTAGGAGAGATGGCAGTGGGGTTTTTAACTAGATTGTTTAACTCAATCTTGGAAAGGGAGAGGATGCCTGAGGAGTGGAGAAGAAGCATACCGGTACCGATTTTCAAGAACCAGGGCGATATGCAGAACTGTAGCAACTACAGAGGTATAAAGTTGATCAGCCACAGCATGAAGATTTGGGAAAGAGTAATCGAAGCTAGGTTAAGAGGAGGAGAGGTGACAATTAGCGAGCGGCAGTATGGTTTCATGCCACGAAAGAGCACCACAGATGCGATGTTTGCTTTGAGAGTGTTGATGGAGAAGTATAGAGAAGGCCAGAAGGAGCTACATTGTGTCTTTGTAGATTTAGAGAACGCATAAGCCAGGGTGCCGAGAGAGGAGATGTGGTATTGTATGAGGAAGCCGGGAGTTGCCGAGAAGTATGTAGGAGTGGTGCAGGATATGCACGTGGAAGTGTGACAGTGGCGAGGTGACAGATGGGTTCAAGGTGGAGGTGGGATTACATCAAGGATCGGCTCTGAGCCCCTTCTTGTTTGCAATGGTGATGGACAGGTTGACGGATGAGATCAGGCAGGAGTCTCCATGGACGATGATGTTCGCGGATGACATTGTGATCTGTAGCGAGAGTAGGGTGCAGGTGGAGGAGAGCCTGGAGATGTGGAGGTATGCACTGGAGAGAAGAGGAATGAAAGTCAGTAGGAGCAAGACGGAATACCTGTGTGTGAAAGAGAGGGAAGACAGTGGAATGGTCAGGAGTGGAGGTGACGAAGGCATATGACTTTAAATACTTGGGGTCAACAGTCCAAAGTAACGGGGAGTGCAGGAGAGAGGTGAAGAAGAGAGTGCAGGTAGGGCAGAGAAGAGTGTCAGGAGTGATTTGCGACAGAAGGGTGCCAGCAAGAGTTAAAGGGAAGGTTTACAAGATGGTTGTGAGACCAGCTACGTTGTATGGTTTGGAGACAGTGGCACTGACGAAAAGACAGCAGGAGGCGGAGCTGGAGGTGGCAGAGTTGAAGACGCTAAGGTTTTCACTGGGAGTGACGAAGAAGCACAGGATTAGGCACGATTATATTAGAGGGACTGCTCAAGTTGGACGGTTTGGAGACAAAGCAAGAGAGGCAAGATTGAGATGGCTTGGACATGTGTGGAGGAGGGATGCTGATTATGGAGCTGCCAGGGAAGAGAAGAAGAGGAAGGCCAAAGAGGAGGTTTATGGATGTGGTGAGGGAAGACATGCAGGTGGCTGGTGTGACAGAGGAAGACGCAGAAGACAGGAAGAAATGGAAACGGATGATCCGCTGTGGCGACCCCTAACGGGAGCAGCCGAAAGTAGTAGATCTATGTCATATGTACATTATTTACAATTAGTTCATAAGTCATTCATAATTCATGTGTGATTTCGTCATTCCTAGGTTATGTGCAGCTATTTACATGCAGTTATGTAGCCTACAATTATTATTTACACGCAGTCATGTGCAGTTATTTACATATGTTATGTAGTTATGTCATAGACATGTGATAACATTTTATAATTTATGCAATGTTTATTGAAACATTCTTTCTCTGTATTGCCCCCCTATACAGTTTTACAAAAAGGTTTGAATTCTCAAAGTTCTTCAGTAAAGTTCCTCAACTTGGACTGGGACTCTGTATTTCTTTGGGATTCTTCATGTTGGCTATCTGTCCGCCTGTCTATACATGGACACAAATACGTAGGACAGAATAGGCGGTCTTCTCGTTCCCCCCCGCCGTTTAAAGAAAAAAAAATGTGTGTCTTTTTCTATCTTATTCCTCAAGGGTTAAAACCTCAACTAGGGCTTCTTGTTACCTTTCCAGGGTACAAGCCACAACTAGGGTTACCTGGCAGAATTCGGGTTTGAGGTTAAGATTGGGGTTAAGCCAGGGGAAAGGGTACCCACATCCGGCAACTCGTCAGACGCTGGCATAATAGGTGTACGTTATGTGCAGTAGATTGGATGATTGTATGACCGCCTGGCCAGCAGGTGGAGTCACGGAGGCACCAATCTCAGTAATATGAGGCGCATAGATGACGTCGGCATGCAGCGCAGGCGATTCTGAACGGTGCAAATAAACGAAGCACATGGCTGCATGGAGTTGAGCTCCCGAAAAATACAAGAGTTAATTAAATGCGATAAAGTGGAAACGGTTAATTTAAATGCGATAAAGTGGAAACGTTGTAGAACCAGCATCATCACAGCTCAGTACTGCACGTGTACAGCACGTGTACAGCCAGTGTATGGTCCCACAGCTGTGGTCAGCATCACGTCAGATGTCACGCTCTCCACAAAAGGCGGCCCCCCACGCCGTTGTCACGGGAAACGTGACGCGACATCCGGCAAACGCGCGCCCTCCCCATAGACGGAAAAAAACAGAAAGGGGGAGAAAAAAAGAAAAAAAAAAGACAAAAGGGGACAGTGTGTTTTTTCCAGAGACGGGTTCGGGTTAGAGTTATAGGACCGTGTGTCCGAGGAAAGTGACGTGTTGTTGACAAAATTGGAGTTTGGAGAGAGTAGCTTGGTGACCTTCTTGGGCCAGATGGCGTAAGAGAGAGACCGAGTCACAGCTGCACTGCGTTGTGGTGGGGGCACAAAGCAGGAGGTCGTCGACGTACTGCCATAGGGTTGAGCCGCGCGTCAGCGTAAGTGTGCTAAGGCTGTCTCGAAGCGCCCCGTTGTAGATCGTGGGGCTTTCACAATAGCCCTGACACAGCCTTGTCCATGTGTAAGGCCGACCGTCAAATAGGAACGCAAACCAGAACTGGCCGTCAGGATGAACAGGGACGCTGAAGAAAGCGTTGGCAAGGTCCACAACGGTAAACCGCCGTGCAGAAGGGGGAACCTGAGACATAAGGGTGTAGGGATTGGGGACGCAGGGCGTGCGGGCCCTGACAGCTGCATTTACTGCCTGAAGGTCTTGAACGAACCTCCATTCAGTGGGCTGTCCGGGTGGGCGTATCTTCTTCGCGGGGAAGATGGGAGTGGAAACCGGGGAGGTGGGGCAAGGGACAATTATGCCCTTGACACGCAAGGCATTGAATACAGGGCAGATGCCATTAACCGCTTCCGGTTTCAAAGGGTACTGAGGTTGGTGGGGACGGAAGTCGGATTTCGGGGTAATGATGACGGGCTCACAATTACGTATGAGACCTACATCCTATTTCCTGTCAGCCCAAAGATGGGAGGGGATGTTGTGAAGCTGCGGAGCAAGTGCAGTGTGTGTGTGTGTGCCAGTGTATGGGCCTCAGTCACTGATGGTGAGGGGGCGGACAGAGCCAACATTCGTGACGTCACCGCAACGGTGGCGCTGTCGTCTACCCGGTATAATTTTAGTGAGGGGGACCAGTCGCGTGAAGAGTCGGCGGGAAGCCAATCTGACGCCAGAGAAGCTTGTCGCGCGAGTGGACCCGTATCTGTCCACTGGGAACCCCGTGGTTTTACCAAGGAGACGTGCGGGACCGAGTCATCAACCGAAAACAACGCAGTTTGGTCGTTGTCTAATGTACACGTGACATGAGCTGTGCAGTGTAGGTTGTCCGCTGTCATGTAGGTCGATGCGTCCCCTGTTGTGGTGTGTGAGCAAGGGAGCAGAGCCACTGTGTGTATTGGGAGGCGGTAGGAGCCCACATGTAGACCCGTAGAGGGAGGGCGGGGTTATGTGTATGCAAAAAAATATTCGCTGCTGGTAACGAAGTGATGTACAGCCCTGATGAGGTGGAAACAACAGAGATGCCCAGTTGGATCATGCCATCTCCATCCAGCAAATTAAATGGGCAGTTATCAGAAATTAAAACAGGCAATTTTGTTGATGAGCTGTCATCCAGGCAAACAAGCGCACAGGAACGGATAATGGCTCCGTGACACACGTACCACTCGCAACAGTGGAGAGGAACGTTTGGCCGCTCCGTGTTAACCGTGGCCGGCCGATAGGCGGTTCTCACCACCGTTCGTGTGGCTCCCGTGTCTAACAAGAAAGGCAGCTCAGCATTTGCAAGACGCAAGGTTATCATTGGCAGTTTTCGGAAAGCTAGCTCATGAGATACATACTGTCCAACTGGGGAAGCTAACAGCAAAGCAGAGTCTTCATTGCAAATCAGTGTATTTGGTTGTGTCTGTGCATTCATACGACCTGATGTGGCAGCAGATGTGTCCAGGACCCCCACCTCCTCCTCCCGTGTCGCCTGTCAGTCCGAACCCCGGTATGAGCCTCCCCGTGGGGCCCACTGGTTGTGAGGTCCGTTGCTCCATCCTAGGCCTCTTCCGCGCCTTTGGTTGATGCCCTTGACGGAGTGGACAGTCTTCAGCCCAGTGACCGGGCTGGCCACATGTGAAGCAGCAGTCGTCACCCGGTTGGGGGCCGCTGGGCTGGGCGTGTTGTCACGGGTTCTGACATCGTGAACGGTCCCCGGGTCTGTCCTGTTGCACAGGTTAGTAGGGTGAAGGAAGCCGCTGCGGCACCATGGAGGAGAGAGAGAGAGGTGCGATGTTTGTCCTGAGCCTGCCTTGCCTTCTGTTCTTCTTCCTTTTTCGGCATTTGATCGTGGGCATGATCAGCATGTCTCAGCAAGTCTTCCAGTCGTCTCTTTCCGTATCCTACGCAGTGTGTTTCTATGGCTTTCCTAACTCCGTCCTGCAGGCCGGCCAGGAAATGTTTGCAGAGGTGAGTTTCCCATTGGCCCCTCGCCGTGGACGGGGGAGAGAGAATTGGTGGCGGTTGGGGTGTTGGTGGTGGTGGTGGTGTCAGACGGGGTGTCGGTGGTGGTCCCAGGATCGGTCTCATGGCGCCGCGTTGTTGGACAGGTTGTTGGACGCACCCGGAGTCATCAGAGGGGTGTCCCAGAGACATCGCTATGAGCTGCGGATATAAGGAAGACAAAAGGAGAGAGAGAGGCTGGCTGCCATGTGAGTATGGCGGAGGGGTGGATGTCAGAGATGGAATAGGAGAGGTGTGTGAGAACGGGTCTTTGGTTGATACGTGAGCTGTCGTATCTCTGTCTTTACCGAGTCGTCGCTGCGCGTCACAGTCCTCTGTAGCCTTTTTCTTTCCCTACTTTCACACTCTTTCTCCCACATTCCCAAAATTCTGTCTTGCTCTGCCATATACTCTAACCATGTTGTAGGAATCTTTTTCCTTTATAAGACCTTCGCTTTTCCCTTTTCCATGGACTGTTGGACTTTCATTAGTTTATTCTTGCTCAAAGTTCCTTCAACAGGAAACCCATGATCCTGCATCCAGTCTAAAACATATTTTACCGAGTCTTCACCATATTTCCTTATCACTCATTATCTGATAGATCGGACCCTCCATATTTATCGGGGGCAGTTTACTGCCCTTGTTTCCCTTTTATTTTCTTTTTTTCCCCTCAAAATTCACTTGATCCTTCCAAATGACCACTTCTATTAGTGCGAGACCGAGGGTGAACAGCCGCTTAATTGTCAGTGCACGACCTCATCTGGTTTCAATAGTACGCGTTTTAAATGATCATTTTATCCTTTAAAGAATTCTGCTTACCCGTGCGATGAATCTCCCAGGGTTTTGCTGAGGGATCTCAGCGACACCGAACAAACGGAGCACCCGCCTCTCCCTTTCTTCTTCTCAAACCTGGTGAGGTTATTGGGAGATCGGTGACTATGTTCTTGTCCCGAGATGATCGGTCAGCCGGTTGTCCGTCTGGCGGGGCGACGTGAGATCCCGCTTCTGACACCAAATTGTTGTGGATTTTCCTTTATCCTTTTAATGGGCTCTTGCCCCAGCAACCTCTGGGGAGAATAATCATCGGACAAATATTAAAGAAAACAGAGAATCTTTAATGCATCTGCAGATGGAGAGACATAAGGCCACACAGAGGTTTGTCTGTGAGGATATGCTCTGCCTCTGAGCTGGAGATAGTGGTTTTTTATAGAACAGTCCGTCGCGTCATACACTATGTTTCCTGCGTCAACTAAGGTGTAATCTTACAAAGGAATGAAGGAAACATCTACGTTAATCACGTTCTGTGCCTCGTGAGTGTCTGTACGCCTGTTGCACTTGTCTTTTGCTGTACCTGGCCGTTCCTGGGATGCGGCAACGGGGAGGCAAGCATAGTAACAGTTGCTATGTGGCCCCATGGAAGGTACGCATGAGAACAATGGTTATGTGTGTCTGCAGTGAGTGAGAAGTTTCATACACACAGACAAGTGGAAAACTACAGAGTACATACGGAGTGCATATGGAGAACATTTTGTACTCCACATACATCACCAACATCCTGCTCAGCTCTCCCCTTCTCAGCCTCCTCCTGCTCAGCTGCACCACTCTCCTCTCAGAGCCTCACCGCAGCCACATCGTCATGACACGACTGGTACGAATGACATTGCGAGGTACTTGGTGCGCCGAGAGCTTGTGAATTCCGGTCTCATCCAGTTCAACGAGCGCCCAGAAAATTATTGGGCATGGAAGTCCTCTTTCTTCAACGCCATTGAAGGACTGAACTTAACTGCCAGCGAGGAGCTCGACCTCTTGACAAAGTCGTTAGGAAAAGAGTTCTCAGAGCACGTTACAAGGATTCGCTATGTGCACGTCGCCGACCCTGTAGTGGGCCTACAACATGTCTGGGAACGCCTAGAAGAGTGCTCCCCTGAAGTGATCGAGAGAGCGCTCTTCGAGAGGATAGAGAACTTTCCAAAAATCTCTCAGAAAGACCCCGTAAAGTTGAGGGAACTGGGAGACCTGCTGATGGAGTTAGACTCTGCTAAGTGTGAGGGCTACCTGCCGGGGCTCTCGTACCTGGACACCGCCAGGGGTGTCAACCCGATCGTTGAAAAGCTGCCACACAGTCTACAAGAGAGGTGGATAACTAAGGGTTCCCAGTACAAAGAGCAGCACCATGCCCCCCCCCCCATTCACCTTCTTCGCAGACTTCCTCTGCAGCGAGGCACACAGAAGAAACGACCCCAGCTTTACTCTCCCTTCAGCTCCCTCGAAAACGTCCAACAAGTCCTCCACAGGGTTCTCAAAACATGAGAGATCAGAAAAGGTATCAAGACACGCCAAAAGGCATGTCTCCACCCACAAGACAGAGGTCTCAACAAACCGCTCAGCTTCTCAGTCACGCAGTTCGAGCAGCATGCCTGGCGACAAAGGGAAACAATGTCCCATCCATCAGAAGCGCCATCCTCTAAAGAAATGTCGGGGTTTTCGAAGCAAGTCTCTTGAGGAGCGCAAAGCCTTTCTGAATGAGAATGGTGCCTGCTACAGGTGTTGCTCCTCCACAACTCACTTGGCGAAGAACTGTAAGGCAACTTTGAAGTGCAGCGAATGTGAGAGCGATGACCACATAGCGGCGCTCCACCCTGGACCTCCTCCACGGGACAAAAAAGACAAGGACCCCACCTCAGAGCATGGCGGGGAGAGTGAAGAGGAGGCGCCTCCACCAGCAGTCACCTCTAAATGCACAGCACACCCAGACAGAGCTAGTAACGTCTACATCGTCCTGGACGACCAGAGCAACAGATCTCTGGCGAGGTCTGATTTCTTCTACCTCATCCAAATCAGAGGTTCAGACTCACCGTACACCCTGCGTTGCGTACATGTGCAGGAGTCACCGAGACATCTGGAAGAAGAGCCACAGGGTTCTTGGCGGAGTCGTTGGATGGAAAAAACAAGTGTGCTGCTTCCAACACTCATTGAGTGCAACCATATGCCTGACGATCGGTCAGAAATCCCGACCCCAGAAGCTGCACAGCACCACAGCCACCTGAAGTCCATCGCCGTGAACTTGACTTCTCCTCAGGGCTCCAAGCAGTGAAAAGAAAAATAGCATAAAATCAAGAGATTTTGAGAACCAAAGTTTGGCTGCGTCAGTAGTCACGTGACATACTGGATGGAAAAATAGTCTTTGGTTTTAAGTCAGTCAAATACATTGAACCAATGAGGCCCTGATTTCCATTGAATTAAAGTGATTTTAATACATATATAGACCCAAAATATCATAAATACAATTATATCGGGTCCAATCAAATAAAAAACACGCTTTAATTGAATGGCAGCATATGATCACTTTTTACTGTGTGGATGCAAACAGTGAAACTTATGTAACCCCTTTTTCACTGGCGGGTGAAGTAATACTTGGGGTAGTATTGGTCGAGGATCAATGACCACACCGGGTTATAGAACTCAGGTTTAATCGTGGCTCAGTAGGCAGACGTAATAACCATACGTGGTAGTGGTGTAACCATAATAACAGTCCGGGTAGTACATAACACCTAGTGTAGTTCCAGTGGATATACATGGCGTTATATCACTACAACCAGCTGCACTGATGTTTGCTCGGGAGCTACAGACGCCTGTGGATCTGGTCTTTGGCAAGCCGCCAAACCCACCAGTACGAGTGCCGCCGGGCCAGGACTATGTAGACGCACTACAGGACCGGATGGAGGCTCCTCATCAGCAGGCTCCAGAGAATATGGCTTCTGCAGGGGAAAGGCAGAAGAGAGCCTATGATGTACGTTGCCACCGCAAAGAGTACCAGCAGGGGGACAACGTATGGGTGTATAACCCCACGACGAACGAAGGGACGGTCCCCAAAGCTGAACAGCAACTGGGAGGGGCCCTGCCTCATCCTGAAGAGGATCTCAGAGGTCATCTATAGAGTGAAGCTCCACAGCCGCCCTCGGATAGTCATCCTTCACCAAGATCGCCTCGCACCTTACTTAGTACAGACCAGGCTACCGGGGTCCAGGGAGGGGGTAAGGACACTGCTGGATCAAAGCCAACCTCCCTGGATGTCAGCAAGGAGCTACCATTAGAGCACCTTGTTTTGGGCCAGGGAGGGGGCGGGGACACTGGGTTTACAGAGCTGCCCTCCCTGGCCAGGAATGGAAACAGCGGTGACGTCGACGTCGACGGTGGGGGCTCAGACCCAGCGGATGCAGAGCCGCCCCCGTCATCCATCAGCAGCCCGCGGCAAGGAGCAGGCCGGGATGGGAGAGGTGCTCGGCGGAAGAAACTCTCATGGTGGATGGACCCATCCACATGGGATTTGGGTTAGGCCAACGGGACGTTGGTCTTTCAAGGAAGGAGGCAGTGTGGCGAATTCAACTAGAGTGTTCCTGCTCCAAGTTCATTTGCATGTTACCCACGATGCAACTGAAATGTCGATGTTTTGGTTATGTTGTGGGCTATTGAACACGTTAAAAACGGGCATATCTGTTACAGATAGCGGGGATGCGGTGCAAGGTGATGGGGACGTTACGAGAGAAGTTGATTAGACAACATGCTATTTCCCACCATGAGGGTAAAGAGTAGGCAAATAGATAAGGTCGCTTCTGTGGCCAAGAAAAGGATCAAGCTGAGACCAAAACGAATTTGTGACTGTTATGACTAGCTTGGCTTGCGGTCATTAAAAGCTTGCTTGCTAACTCTGAAAGGTTTGCTGAGAAGTCCATTATTTGACCACGTCAAAATATCATCATGTTAATTTTATGTCAACCCATTTGGCCCCGTTACACTGGGAGGAGCCATTGCATATGAAGCCCCTGCCCCCCCCCCCAAAAAAAAACAAACAAAAACAAAACAAAAATAAAAAATGATGTCAGTCATTTATTTGCGACTGTTGTGCGGACTGTGTGTGTTGAGCAGCGACCCCCGGTACACCCTTGTTACAGTCGTTTTTGCTGACCCGGAAGTTGTACTGTCAAGCAAGCGCCACAAACAACGCGCGCGGACAGCCTGGACACGGCAGCACTGGCACATCCTACAAGATTAATAAAGTGTGAGTATTAATCATATACGTTTTGATGCAAGCTGTGCCTTGCCCCTTTAAGGAGAGGGCTTAGTGGGTATTGTGTGTGTGTGTGTGGGGGGGTGATGTAGACGCAGCCGTGTGTGTGTGTGTGTGTGTGTGTCTGTGTATTTTCTGTTTGTAGCCGTAGCCGCGGAGACGCTAGTTTGCCGACAGATAGGAAGGTAGCCACCGTTACCAGTGATGATTTGTATGCATCACAGGGAGGGAGGGAGGGAGGCTGCCGTGTGTTAAATGGGACTGCAGTGCAGTGCAGTGGCCGGCCCGTTCTCCACCGCGGAGTTGGTCCGGACTCTTTATGAAGTTGTTACCAGCTACGAGCCAGGCTAAGCTAAATAGACTAGCGAGACACCCACCGGAGGCTTCCAACTACGGTTCGGAGCCGCGACGCTGGAGAGGTAACAGTACTAGACGTGCTGCTGCACTAGACGTTTTGTTGTTTTGTTGTGTTAAGTTACAAGTAAAGCTGAGCGTCGCTGTGTAAGTTAGCTTTTACCTAATCAACGTTAGCCAACTTGCTAAGTAGGCTGTTGCTCTGCGTGCGCGTTTTCATTTTTGGGGTAGCATGCGGCGATAGCTTTTGTTAAAAAGCATGCTAATTTGCCCTGGGAATCAGTGGAGGCTGATGGAAGTGCCCCATTTGTATCTTAACTGTCATCTTCTTCTCTCTATAGACACTGTGGGACCTGAGCAGGACCCAAACAGACCTCACCTACGATGCAGTCCCAGGTAGACCAGTATAGTATGGTCTATAATAGCAGATCATGATCCAGCTCAAGGTTATTGTAGTTCACTAAAACTGAACTAAAACCAGGTGTGAAAAGAGAAGAAAAAAAACAAAAAAAAACGTTTCAGTTCACTGAAATAAAAATAAAACTTGACTTTAGAGGAGCAAGAAGAGGAAGCGAGTGAAGGCAGAGCCGAAGATCAAATGGTGGAAGTTGAAGAAGGAAAACTGTTGTGTGGAGTTCAGGCAGGGGTTAAGACAGGCACTGGGTGGATAGTGGAGAGTTGCCGGACGGCTGGGCAACCACTGCAGAAATAGTGAGGGAGACAGCTAGGAAGGTACTTGGTGTGTCGGCAGGACAGAGGAAGGAAGACAAGGAGACTTGGTGGTGGAGTGAGGAAGTACAGCAAAGTATACAGAAGAAGAGGTTGGCAAAGAAGAAATGGGATAGTCAGAGAGATGAAGAAAGTAGACAGGAGTACAAGGAGACACAGCTTAAAGCTAAGAGAGGTGGCAAAGGCAAAAGGCGTATGGTGAGTTGTATGACAGGTTAGACACTAAGGAAGGAGAAAAGGACTTGTACCGATTGGCTAGACAGAGGGACCGAGCTGCAAAGGATGTGCAGCAGCTTAGGGTGATGAAGGATAGAGATGGAAATGTGCTGACGAGCGAAGAGTGTGCTGAGAAGGTGGAAGGAGTACATTGGGGGGCTGATGAATGAAGAAAATGAGAGAGAGAGAGCAGGTTGGATGATGTGGGGATAGTGAATCAGGAAGTGCAGTGGATTAGCAAGGAGGACGTGAGGGCAGCTATGAAGAGGATGAAGAGTGGCAAGGCAGCTGGTCCTGATGACATACCTGTGGAGGCATGGAGATGTTTAGGAGAGATGGCAGTGGGGTTTTTAACTAGATTGTTTAACTCAAACTTGGAAAGGGAGAGGATGCCTGAGGAGTGGAGAAGAAGCATACCGGTACCGATTTTCAAGAACCAGGGCGATGTGCAGAACTGTAGCAACTACAGAGGTATAAAGTTGATCAGCCACAGCATGAAGATTTGGGAAAGAGTAATCGAAGCTAGGTTAAGAGGAGGAGAGGTGACGATTAGCGAGCGGCAGTATGGTTTCATGCCACGAAAGAGCACCACAGATGCGATGTTTGCTTTGAGAGTGTTGATGGAGAAGTATAGAGAAGGCCAGAAGGAGTTACATTGTGTCTTTGTAGATTTAGAGAACGCATAAGCCAGGGTGCCGAGAGAGGAGATGTGGTATTGTATGAGGAAGCCGGGAGTTGCCGAGAAGTATGTAGGAGTGGTGCAGGATATGCACGTGGAAGTGTGACAGTGGCGAGGTGACAGATGGGTTCAAGGTGGAGGTGGGATTACATCAAGGATCGGCTCTGAGCCCCTTCTTGTTTGCAATGGTGATGGACAGGTTGACAGATGAGATCAGGCAGGAGTCTCCATGGACGATGATGTTCGCGGATGACATTGTGATCTGTGGCGAGAGTAGGGTGCAGGTGGAGGAGAGCCTGGAGATGTGGAGGTATGCACTGGAGAGAAGAGGAATGAAAGTCAGTAGGAGCAAGACGGAATACCTGTGTGTGAAAGAGAGGGAAGACAGTGGAATGGTCAGGAGTGGAGGTGACGAAGGCATATGACTTTAAATACTTGGGGTCAACAGTCCAAAGTAACGGGGAGTGCAGGAGAGAGGTGAAGAAGAGAGTGCAGGTAGGGCGGAGAAGAATGTCAGGAGTGATTTGCGACAGAAGGGTGCCAGCAAGAGTTAAAGGGAAGGTTTACAAGATGGTTGTGAGACCAGCTACGTTGTATGGTTTGGAGACAGTGGCACTGACGAGAAGACAGCAGGAGGCGGAGCTGGAGGTGGCAGAGTTGAAGACGCTAAGGTTTTCACTGGGAGTGACGAAGAAGCACAGGATTAGGCACGATTATATTAGAGGGACCGCTCAAGTTGGACGGTTTGGAGACAAAGCAAGAGAGGCAAGATTGAGATGGCTTGGACATGTGTGGAGGAGAGATGCTGATTATGGAGCTGCCAGGGAAGAGAAGAAGAGGAAGGCCAAAGAGGAGGTTTATGGATGTGGTGAGGGAAGACATGCAGGTGGCTGGTGTGACAGAGGAAGACGCAGAAGACAGGAAGAAATGGAAACGGATGATCCGCTGTGGCGACCCCTAACGGGAGCAGCCGAAAGTAGTAGATCTATGTCATATGTACATTATTTACAATTAGTTCATAAGTCATTCATAATTCATGTGTGATTTCGTCATTCCTAGGTTATGTGCAGCTATTTACATGCAGTTATGTAGCCTACAATTATTATTTACATGCAGTCATGTGCAGTTATTTACATATGTTATGTAGTTATGTCATAGACATGTGATAACATTTTATAATTTATGCAATGTTTATTGAAACATTCTTACTCTGTATTGCCCCCCTATACAGTTTTACAAAAAGGTTTGAATTCTCAAAGTTCTTCAGTAAAGTTCCTCAACTTGGACTGGGACTCTGTATTTCTTTGGGATTCTTCATGTTGGCTATCTGTCCGCCTGTCTATACATGGACACAAATACGTAGGACAGAATAGGCGGTCTTCTCGTTCCCCCCCGCCGTTTAAAGAAAAAAAAATGTGTGTCTTTTTCTATCTTATTCCTCAAGGGTTAAAACCTCAACTAGGGCTTCTTGTTACCTTTCCAGGGTACAAGCCACAACTAGGGTTACCTGGCAGAATTCGGGTTTGAGGTTAAGATTGGGGTTAAGCCAGGGGAAAGGGTACCCACATCCGGCCACTCGTCAGGCGCTGGCATAATAGGTGTACGTTATGTACAGTAGATTGGATGATTGTATGACCGCCTGGCCAGCAGGTGGAGTCATGGAGGCACCAATCTCAGTAATATGAGGCGCATAGATGACGTCGGCATGCAGCGCAGGCGATTCTGAACGGTGCAAATAAACGAAGCACATGGCTGCATGGAGTTGAGCTCCCGAAAAATACAAGTTAATTAAATGCAATAAAGTGGAAACGGTTAATTTAAATGCGATAAAGTGGAAACGTTGTAGAACCAGCATCATCACAGCTCAGTACTGCACGTGTACAGCACGTGTACAGCCAGTGTATGGTCCCACAGCTGTGGTCAGCATCACGTCATTCAGCACGCTGTTGTTCAGCAAGCTGTGTGTACAGCTAGCCGTGTATCAGTCAACCAAACGACCAGCTTATGTTAGCTCATGTACAGTTTGGAAACAGCTAATGTTAGCTTGTGTACAGGAGGAAATACATTGTCAACGAACATTTGTGTCATCTCGTCATTTATGGTTGGCGTTCACAACGCCGCTAAATCTCAACAATTGCGACAGATAGTAAATCTGTGTCAGTCCAAACGTTTGTAGTTCAAACGTTTACAATAGGTTAGAAATTTAAAACCGCATTCCCAAATAAATTGGAATTAACCTTGTACACTGTCCATCAACAAGATGTTTAGTTGGCGGCCACCTTCTTCAGGCGAGGGCTTAGACTTTTCACGACCGGGCGGCATCTCGGTGGCCTTCTAAGGCTCGTAAAAATCAAATTAACAATGGAAAAAATAGCCAACATTAATCCAACTCACCGAACAGCGGGCGACGTAGCTCTGTGCCGGACTCCGTCGAAAAGAGAGAATGAGGCTCCGCCTCTTAATATATACTGGGAAATATGACACCACTTCCGGTAGATGTCACGCTCTCCACAAAAGGCGGCCCCCCACGCCGTTGTCACGGGAAACGTGACGCGACATCCGGCAAACGCGCGCCCTCCCCATAGACGGAAAAAAACAGAAAGGGGGAGAAAAAAAGAAAAAAAAAAGACAAAAGGGGACAGTGTGTTTTTTCCAGAGACGGGTTCGGGTTAGAGTTATAGGACCGTGTGTCCGAGGAAAGTGACGTGTTGTTGACAAAATTGGAGTTTGGAGAGAGTAGCTTGGTGACCTTCTTGTGCCAGATGGCGTAAGAGAGAGACCGAGTCACAGCTGCACTGCGTTGTGGTGGGGGCACAAAGCAGGAGGTCGTCGACGTACTGCCATAGGGTTGAGCCGCGCGTCAGCGTAAGTGTGCTAAGGCTGTCTCGAAGCGCCCCGTTGTAGATCGTGGGGCTTTCACAATAGCCCTGACACAGCCTTGTCCATGTGTAAGGCCGACCGTCAAATAGGAACGCAAACCAGAACAGGGACGCTGAAGAAAGCGTTGGCATGGTCCACAACGGTAAACCGCCGTGCAGAAGGGGGAACCTGAGACATAAGGGTGTAGGGATTGGGGACGCAGGGCGTGCGGGCCCTGACAGCTGCATTTACTGCCTGAAGGTCTTGAACGAACCTCCATTCAGTGGGCTGTCCGGGTGGGCGTATCTTCTTCGCGGGGAAGATGGGAGTGGAAACCGGGGAGGTGGGGCAAGGGACAATTATGCCCTTGACACGCAAGGCATTGAATACAGGGCAGATGCCATTAACCGCTTCCGGTTTCAAAGGGTACTGAGGTTGGTGGGGACGGAAGTCGGATTTCGGGGTAATGATGACGGGCTCACAATTACGTATGAGACCTACATCCTATTTCCTGTCAGCCCAAAGATGGGAGGGGATGTTGTGAAGCTGCGGAGCAAGTGCAGTGTGTGTGTGTGTGTGTGTGTGCGTTTGTGTGTATGGGCCTCAGTCACTGATGGTGAGGGGGCGGAAAGAGCCAACATTCGTGGCGTCACAGCAACGGTGGCGCTGACGTCTACCCGGTATAATTTTAGTGAGGGGGACCAGTCGCAGAAGAGTCGGCGGGAAGCCAATCTGACGCCAGAGAAGCTTGTCGCGCGAGTGGACCCGTATCTGTCCACTGGGAACCCCGTGGTTTTACCAAGGAGACGTGCGGGACCGAGTCATCAACCGAAAACAACGCAGTTTGGTCGGTGTCTAATGTACACGTGACATGAGCGGTGCAGTGTAGGTTGTCCGCTGTCATGTAGGTCGATGCGTCCCCTGTTGTGGTGTGTGAGCAAGGGAGCAGAGCCACTGTGTGTATTGGGAGGCGGTAGGAGCCCACATGTAGACCCGTAGAGGGAGGGCGGGGTTATGTGTATGCAAAAAAATATTCGCTGCTGGTAACGAAGTGATGTACAGCCCTGATGAGGTGGAAACAACAGAGATGCCCAGTTGGATCATGCCATCTCTAGCCAGCAAATTAAATGGGCAGTTATCAGAAATTAAAACAGGCAATTTTGTTGATGAGCTGTCATCCAGGCAAACAAGCGCACAGGAATGGATAATGGCTCCGTGACACACGTACCACTCGCAACAGTGGAGAGGACCGTTTGGCCGCTCCGTGTTAACCGTGGCCGGCCGATAGGCGGTTCTCACCACCGTTCGTGTGGCTCCCGTGTCTAACAAGAAAGGCAGCTCAGCATTTGCAAGACGCAAGGTTATCATTGGCAGTTTTCGGAAAGCTAGCTCATGAGATACATACTGTCCAACTGGGGAAGCTAACAGCAAAGCAGAGTCTTCATTGCAAATCAGTGTATTTGGTTGTGTCTGTGCATTCATACGACCTGATGTGGCAGCAGATGTGTCCAGGACCCCCTCCTCCTCCTCTCGTGTCGCCTGTCAGTCCGAACCCCGGTATGAGCCTCCCCGTGGGGCCCACTGGTTGTGAGGTCCGTTGCTCCATCCTCGGCCTCTTCCGCGCCTTTGGTTGATGCCCTTGACGGAGTGGACAGTCTTCAGCCCAGTGACCGGGCTGGCCACATGTGAAGCAGCAGTCGTCACCCGGTTGGGGGCCGCTGGGCTGGGCGTGTTGTCACGGGTTCTGACATCGTGAACGGTCCCCGGGTCTGTCCTGTTGCACAGGTTAGTAGGGTGAAGGAAGCCGCTGCGGCACCATGGAGGAGAGAGAGAGAGGTGCGATGTTTGTCCTGAGCCTGCCTTGCCTTCTGTACTTCTTCCTTTTTCTGCATTTGATCGTGGGCATGATCAGCATGTCTCAGCAAGTCTTCCAGTCGTCTCTTTCCGTATCCTACGCAGTGTGTTTCTATGGCTTTCCTAACTCCGTCCTGCAGGCCGGCCAGGAAATGTTTGCAGAGGTGAGTGTTGTGGTTACACCGCCCCGAGCTGCCTCCCCGGCACGTTCAAGCCACTCCCCCAGCTCGGACGTGCCGGAAACATCCGAGCGCTCGGCTCGCGCTCTGAGGAGACGAGCGCTGCACTGCACCAGGTGTTTGCCATCATCCATCAGGCACACCTGTGGCAATCAGGCAGCCTTCTACAAGAAGCCTCCCAGAACGTCTCTCTGTGCTTCGACGTACTGAACCCTGCGGTAAAGTTCTGACAAGCCCTCCAGCGTTCCTTGCATTCTGTTTATTCCCCAGTGTCTTATCTTCCTGTCTCTGTTTCCTCCCAAGACTCTCCCTCCGCGATTTCCACGGCTCCCCGCGTCTCCCTCGTCCCCAGCGACCTTCACGTTTTCTCCCCGGACCTCTCCTGCGATCTCCCCCCTTGTCCCTCTATCTGGACCCCTCCCTTCGGACTCGACTTCCCGGATCTCGGACCTGGACTTTCTCGGACAACCCCTCTTGGATCACGGACTGGACTTTCTTGCCAGGTGCACGCACATTTTTTCAACACCTCCTGGTCATTTACATACCGCACCACACATAGGCTAAAAACACTCACGCATAGTTATACACGCAAACCACGGGACACCACACATAGTTTATTCACACATCCCACTAACAGAACGCCTTTTTCACCATACATTTCCCTCCCACAATAAAACGACCGGGCGGCATCTCGGTGGCCTTCTAAGGCTCGTAAAAATCAAATTAACGATCGAAAAAATAGCCAACATTAGTCCAACTCACCGAACAGCGGGCGACGTAGTTCTCTGCCGGACTCCGTCGAAAACAGAGAATGGAGCTCCGCCTCTAAATATAAACTGGGAAATATGACACCACCTCCGGTAGATGGCACGCTCTCCGGAAAAGGTGGCCCCCCCAGACCGTTGTCACGGGAGACGTGACGCGACATCCGGCAAACGCGCGTCCTCCCCATAGACGGAAAAAAACAGAAAGGGGGAGAAAAAAAGAAAAAAAAGAAAAAAAGGGACAGTGTGTTTTTTCCAGAGACGGGTTAGGGTTAGAGTTATAGGACTGTGTGTCCGAGGAAAGTAACGTGTTGTTGACAAAATTGGAGTTTGGAGAGACTAGCTTGGTGACCTTCTTGGGCCAGATGGCGTAAGAGAGAGACCGAGTCACGGCTGCACTGCGTTGTGGTAGGGGCACAAAGCAGGAGGTCGTCGACGTACTGCCATAGGGTTGAGCCGCGCGTCAGCGTAAGTGTGCTAAGGCTGTCTCGAAGCGCCCCGTTGTAGATCGTGGGGCTTTCACAATAGCCCTGACACAGCCTTGTCCATGTGTAAGGCCGACCGTCAAATAGGAACGCAAACCAGAACAGGGACGCTGAAGAAAGCGTTGGCATGGTCCACAACGGTAAACCGCCGTGCAGAAGGGGGAACCTGAGACATAAGGGTGTAGGGATTGGGGACGCAGGGCGTGCGGGCCCTGACAGCTGCATTTACTGCCTGAAGGTCTTGAACGAATCTCCATTCATTGGGCTGTCTGGGTGGGCGTATCTTCTTCACGGGGAAGATGGGAGTGGAAACCGGGGAGGTGGGGCAAGGGACAATTATGCCCTTGACACGCAAGGCATTGAATACAGGGCAGATGCCATTAACCGCTTCTGGTTTCAAAGGGTACTGAGGTTGGTGGGGACGGAAGTCGGATTTCGGGGTAATGATGACGGGCTCACAATTACGTATGAGACCTACATCCTATTTCCCGTCAGCCCAAAGATGGGAGGGGATGTTGTGAAGCTGCGGAGCAAGTGCAGTGTGTGTGTGTGTGCCAGTGTATGGGCCTCAGTCACTGACGGTGAGGGGGCGGACAGAGCCAACATTCGTGACGTCACCGCAACGGTGGCGCTGACGTCTACCCGGTATAATTTTAGTGAGGGGGACCAGTCGCGTGAAGAGTCGGCGGGAAGCCAATCTGACGCCAGAGAAGCTTGTCGCGCGAGTGGACCCGTATCTGTCCACTGGGAACCCCGTGGTTTTACCAAGGAGACGTGTGGGACCGAGTCATCAACCGAAAACAACGCAGTTTGGTCGTTGTCTAATGTACACGTGACATGAGCGGTGCAGTGTAGGTTGTCCGCTGTCATGTAGGTCGATGCGTCCCCTGTTGTGGTGTGTGAGCAAGGGAGCAGAGCCACTGTGTGTATTGGGAGGCGGTAGGAGCCCACATGTAGACCCGTAGAGGGAGGGCGGGGTTATGTGTATGCAAAAAAATATTCGCTGCTGGTAACGAAGTGATGTACAGCCCTGATGAGGTGGAAACAACAGAGATGCCCAGTTGGATCATGCCATCTCCATCCAGCAAATTAAATGGGCAGTTATCAGAAATTAAAACAGGCAATTTTGTTGATGAGCTGTCATCCAGGCAAACAAGCGCACAGGAACGGATAATGGCTCCGTGACACACGTACCACTCGCAACAGTGGAGAGGACCGTTTGGCCGCTCCGTGTTAGCCGTGGCCGGCCGATAGGCGGTTCTCACCACCGTTCGTGTGGCTCCCGTGTCTAACAAGAAAGGCAGCTCAGCATTTGCAAGACGCAAGGTTATCATTGGCAGTTTTTGGAAAGCTAGCTCATGAGATACATACTGTCCAACTGGGGAAGCTAACAGCAAAGCAGAGTCTTCATTGCAAATCAGTGTATTTGGTTGTGTCTGTGCATTCATACGACCTGATGTGGCAGCAGATGTGTCCAGGACCCCCACCTCCTCCTCCCGTGTCGCCTGTCAGTCCGAACTCCGGTATGAGCCTCCCCGTGGGGCCCACTGGTTGTGAGGTCCGTTGCTCCATCCTCGGCCTCTTCCGCGCCTTTGGTTGATGCCCTTGACGGAGTGGACAGTCTTCAGCACAGTGACTGGGCTGGCCACATGTGAAGCAGCAGTCGTCACCCGGTTGGGGGCCGCTGGGCTGGGCGTGTTGTCACGGGTTCTGACATCGTGAACGGTCCCCGGGTCTGTCCTGTTGCACAGGTTAGTAGGGTGAAGGAAGCTGCTGCGGCACCATGGAGGAGAGAGAGAGAGGTGCGATGTTTGTCCTGAGCCTGCCTTGCCTTCTGTTCTACTTCCTTTTTCGGCATTTGATCGTGGGCATGATCAGCATGTCTCAGCAAGTCTTCCAGTCGTCTCTTTCCGTATCCTACGCAGTGTGTTTCTATGGCTTTCCTAACTCCGTCCTGCAGGCCGGCCAGGAAATGTTTGCAGAGGTGAGTTTCCCATTGGCCTCTCGCCGTGGACGGGGGAGAGAGAACTGGTGGCGGTTGGGGTGTTGGTGGTGGTGGTGGTGTCAGACGGGGTGTCGGTGGTGGTCCCAGGATCGGTCTCATGGCGCCGCGTTGTTGGACAGGTTGTTGGACGCACCCGGAGTCGTCAGAGGGGTGTCCCAGAGACATCGCTATGAGCTGCGGATATAAGGAAGACAAGAGAGGCTGGCTGCCATGTGAGTATGGCGGAGGGGTGGATGTCAGAGATGGAATAGGAGAGGTGTGTGAGAACGGGTCTTTGGTTGATACGTGAGCTGTCGTATCTCTGTCTTTACCAAGTCGTCGCTGCGCGTCACAGTCCTCTGTAGCCTTTTTCTTTCCCTACTTTCACACTCTTTCTCCCACATTCCCAAAATTCTTTCTTGCTCTGCCATATACTCTAACCATGTTGTAGGAATCTTTTTCCTTTCTAAGACCTTCGCTTTTCCCTTTTCCATGGACTGTCGGACTTTCATTAGTTTATTCTTGCTCAAAGTTCCTTCAACAGGAAACCCATGATCCTGCATCCAGTCTAAAACATATTTTACCGAGTCTTCACCATATTTCCTTATCACTCATTATCTGATAGATCGGACCCTCCATATTTATCGGGGGCAGTTTACTGCCCTTGTTTCCCTTTTATTTTCTTTTTTTCCCCTCAAAATTCACTTGATCCTTCCAAATGACCACTTCTATTAGTGCGAGACCGAGGGTGAACAGCCGCTTAATTGTCAGTGCACGACCTCATCTGGTTTCAATAGTACGCGTTTTAAATGATCATTTTATCCTTTAAAGAATTCTGCTTACCCGTGCGATGAATCTCCCAGGGTTTTGCTGAGGGATCTCAGCGACACCGAACAAACGGACCACCCGCCTCTCCCTTTCTTCTTCTCAAACCTGGTGAGGTTATTGGGAGATCGGTGACTATGTTCTTGTCCCGAGATGATCGGTCAGCCGGTTGTCCGTCTGGCGGGGCGACGTGAGATCCCGCTTCTGACACCAAATTGTTGTGGATTTTCCTTTATCCTTTTAATGGGCTCTTGCCCCAGCAACCTCTGGGGAGAATAATCATCGAACAAATATTAAAGAAAACAGAGAATCTTTAATGCATCTGCAGATGGAGAGACATAAGGCCACACAGAGGTTTGTCTGTGAGGATATGCTCTGCCTCTGAGCTGGAGATAGTGTTTTTTTATAGAACAGTCCGTCGCGTCATACACTATGTTTCCTGCGTCAACTAAGGCGTAATCTTACAAAGGAATGAAGGAAACATCTACGTTAATCACGTTCTGTGCCTCGTGAGTGTCTGTACGCCTGTTGCACTTGTCTTTTGCTGTACCTGGCCGTTCCTGGGATGCGGCAACGGGGAGGCAAGCATAGTCACAGTTGCTATGTGGCCCCATGGAAGGTACGCATGAGAACAATGGTTATGTGTGTCTGCAGTGAGTGAGAAGTTTCATACACACAGACAAGTGGAAAACTACAGAGTACATACGGAGTGCATATGGAGAACATTTTGTACTCCACATACATCACCAACATCCTGCTCAGCTCTCCCCTTCTCAGCCTCCTCCTGCTCAGCTGCACCACTCTCCTCTCAGAGCCTCACCGCAGCCACATCGTGATGACACGACTGGTACGAATGACATTGCGAGGTACTTGGTGCGCCGAGAGCTTGTGAATTCCGGTCTCATCCAGTTCAACGAGCGCCCAGAAAATTATTGGGCATGGAAGTCATCTTTCTTCAACGCCATTGAAGGACTGAACTTAACTGCCAGCGAGGAGCTCGACCTCTTGACAAAGTCGTTAGGAAAAGAGTTCTCAGAGCACGTTACAAGGATTCGCTATGTGCACGTCGCCGACCCTGTAGTGGGCCTACAACATGTCTGGGAACGCCTAGAAGAGTGCTCCCCTGAAGTGATCGAGAGAGCGCTCTTCGAGAGGATAGAGAACTTTCCAAAAATCTCTCAGAAAGACCCCGTAAAGTTGAGGGAACTGGGAGACCTGCTGATGGAGTTAGACTCTGCTAAGTGTGAGGGCTACCTGCCGGGGCTCTCGTACCTGGACACCGCCAGGGGTGTCAACCCGATCGTTGAGAAGCTGCCACACAGTCTACAAGAGAGGTGGATAACTAAGGGTTCCCAGTACAAAGAGCAGCACCATGCCCCCCCCATTCACCTTCTTCGCAGACTTCCTCTGCAGCGAGGCACACAGAAGAAATGACCCCAGCTTTACTCTCCCTTCAGCTCCCTCGAAAACGTCCAACAAGTCCTCCACAGGGTTCTCAAAACATGAGCGATCAGAAAAGGTATCAAGACACGCCAAAAGGCATGTCTCCACCCACAAGACAGAGGTCTCAACAAACCGCTCAGCTTCTCAGTCACGCAGTTCGAGCAGCATGCCTGGCGAAGCGCCATCCTCTAAAGAAATGTCGGGGTTTTCGAAGCAAGTCTCTTGAGGAGCGCAAAGCCTTTCTGAATGAGAATGGTGCCTGCTACAGGTGTTGCTCCTCCACAACTCACTTGGCGAAGAACTGTAAGGCAACTTTGAAGTGCAGCGAATGTGAGAGCGATGACCACATAGCGGCGCTCCACCCTGGACCTCCTCCACGGGACAAAAAAGACAAGGACCCCACCTCAGAGCATGGCGGGGAGAGTGAAGAGGAGGCGCCTCCACCAGCAGTCACCTCTAAATGCACAGCACACCCAGACAGAGCTAGTAACGTCTACATCGTCCTGGACGACCAGAGCAACAGATCTCTGGCGAGGTCTGATTTCTTCTACCTCATCCAAATCAGAGGTTCAGACTCACCGTACACCCTGCGTTGCGTACATGTGCAGGAGTCACCGAGACATCTGGAAGAAAAGCCACAGGGTTCTTGGCGGAGTCGTTGGATGGAAAAAACAAGTGTGCTGCTTCCAACACTCATTGAGTGCAACCATATGCCTGACGATCGGTCAGAAATCCCGACCCCAGAAGCTGCACAGCACCACAGCCACCTGAAGTCCATCGCCGTGAACTTGACTTCTCCTCAGGGCTCCAAGCAGTGAAAAGAAAAATGGCATAAAATCAAGAGATTTTGAGAACCAAAGTTTGGCTGCGTCAGTAGTCACGTGACATACTGGATGGAAAAATAGTCTTTGGTTTTAAGTCAGTCAAATACATTGAACCAATGAGGCCCTGATTTCCATTGAATTAAAGTGATTTTAATACATATATAGACCCAAAATATCATAAATACAATTATATCGGGTCCAATCAAATAAAAAACACGCTTTAATTGAATGGCAGCATATGATCACTTTTTACTGTGTGGATGCAAACAGTGAAACTTATGTAACCCCTTTTTCACTGGCGGGTGAAGTAATACTTGGGGTAGTATTGGTCGAGGATCAATGACCACACCGGGTTATAGAACTCAGGTTTAATCTTGGCTCAGTAGGCAGACGTAATAACCATACGTGGTAGTGGTGTAACCATAATAACAGTCCAGGTAGTACATAACACCTAGTGTAGTTCCAGTGGATATACATGGCGTTATATCACTACAACCAGCTGCACTGATGTTTGCTCGGGAGCTACAGACGCCTGTGGATCTGGTCTTTGGCAAGCCGCCAAACCCACCAGTACGAGTGCCGCCGGGCCAGGACTATGTAGACGCACTACAGGACCGGATGGAGGCTCCTCATCAGCAGGCTCCAGAGAATATGGCTTCTGCAGGGGAAAGGCAGAAGAGAGCCTATGATGTACGTTGCCACCGCAAAGAGTACCAGCAGGGGGACAACGTATGGGTGTATAACCCACGGCGAACGAAGGGACGGTCCCCAAAGCTGAACAGCAACTGGGAGGGGCCCTGCCTCATCCTGAAGAGGATCTCAGAGGTCATCTATAGAGTGAAGCTCCACAGCCGCCCTCGGATAGTCATCCTTCACCAAGATCGCCTCGCACCTTACTTAGTACAGACCAGGCTACCGGGGTCCAAGGAGTGGGTAAGGACACTGCTGGATCAAAGCCAACCTCCCTGGATGTCAGCAAGGAGCTACCGTTAGATCACCTTGTTTTGGGCCAGGGAGGGGGCGGGGACACTGGGTTTACAGAGCTGCCCTCCCTGGCCAGGAATGGAAACAGCGGTGACGTCGACGTCGACGGTGGGGGCTCAGACCCAGCGGATGCAGAGCCGCCGCCGTCATCCATCAGCAGCCCGCGGCAAGGAGCAGCCCGGGATGGGAGAGGTGCTCGGCGGAAGAAACCCTCACGGTGGATGGACCCATCAACATGGGATTTGGGTTAGGCCAACGGGACGTTGGTCTTTCAAGGAAGGAGGCAGTGTGGCGAATTCAACTAGAGTGTTCCTGATCCAAGTTCATTTGCATGTTACCCACGATGCAACTGAAATGTCGATGTTTTAGTTATGTTGTGGGCTATTGAACACGTTAAAAACGGGCATATCTGTTACAGATAGCGGGGATGCGGTGCAAGGTGATGGGGACGTTACGAGAGAAGTTGATTAGACAACATGCTATTTCCCACCATGAGGGTAAAGAGTAGGCAAATAGATAAGGTCGCTTCTGTGGCCAAGAAAAGGATCAAGCTGAGACCAAAACGAATTTGTGACTGTTATGACTAGCTTGGCTTGCGGTCATTAAAAGCTTGCTTGTTAACTCTGAAAGGTTTGCTGAGAAGTCCATTATTTGACCACGTCAAAATATCATCATGTTAATTTTATGTCAACCCATTTGGCCCCGTTACACTGGGAGGAGCCATTACATATGTAGCCCCTGCCCCTCCCCCCCAAAAAAAAACAAACAAAAACAAAACAAAAATAAAAAATGATGTCAGTCATTTATTTGCGACTGTTGTGCGGACTGTGTGTGTTGAGCAGCGACCCCCGGTACACCCTTGTTACAGTCGTTTTTGCTGACCCGGAGGTTGTACTGTCAAGCAAGCGCCACAAACAACGCGCGCGGACAGCCTGGACACGGCAGCACTGGCACATCCTACAAGATTAATAAAGTGTGAGTATTAATCATATACGTTTTGATGCAAGCTGTGCCTTGCCCCTTTAAGGAGAGGGCTTAGTGGGTATTGTGTGTGTGTGGGGGGGGGGGGTGATGTAGACGCAGCCGTGTGTGTGTGTGTGTGTCTGTGTATTTTCTGTTTGTAGCCGCAGCCGCGGAGACGCTAGTTTGCCGACAGATAGGAAGGTAGCCACCGTTACCAGTGATGATTTGTATGCATCACAGGGAGAGAGGGAGGGAGGGAGGGAGGGAGGCTGCCGTGTGTTAAATGGGACTGCAGTGCAGGGCAGTGGCCGGCCCGTTCTCCACTGCAGAGTTGGTCCGGACTCTTTATGAAGTTGTTACCAGCTACGAGCCAGGCTAAGCTAAATAGACTAGCGAGACACCCACCAGAGGCTTCCAACTACGGTTCGGAGCCGCGACGCTGGAGAGGTAACAGTACTAGACGTGCTGCTGCACTAGACGTTTTGTTGTTTTGTTGTGTTAAGTTACAAGTAAAGCTGAGCGTCGCTGTGTAAGTTAGCTTTTACCTAATCAACGTTAGCCAACTTGCTAAGTAGGCTGTTGCTCTGCGTGCGCGTTTTCATTTTTGGGGTAGCATGCAGCGATAGCTTTTGTTAAAAAGCATGCTAATTTGCCCTGGGAATCAGTGGAGGCTGATGGAAGTGACCCATTTGTATCTTAACTGTCATCTTCTTCTCTCTATAGACACTGTGGGACCTGAGCAGGACCCAAACAGACCTCACCTACGATGCAGTCCCAGGTAGACCAGTATAGTATGGTCTATAATAGCAGATCATGATCCAGCTCAAGGTTATTGTAGTTCACTAAAACTGAACTAAAACCAGGTGTGAAAAGAGAAGAAAAAAAACAAAAAAAAACGTTTCAGTTCACTGAAATAAAAATAAAACTTGACTTTAGAGGAACAAGAAGAGGAAGCGAGTGAAGGCAGAGCCGAAGATCAAATGGTGGAAGTTGAAGAAGGAAAACTGTTGTGTGGAGTTCAGGCAGGGGTTAAGACAGGCACTGGGTGGATAGTGGAGAGTTGCCGGACGGCTGGGCAACCACTGCAGAAATAGTGAGGGAGACAGCTAGGAAGGTACTTGGTGTGTCGGCAGGACAGAGGAAGGAAGACAAGGAGACTTGGTGGTGGAGTGAGGAAGTACAGCAAAGTATACAGAAGAAGAGGTTGGCAAAGAAGAAATGGGATAGTCAGAGAGATGAAGAAAGTAGACAGGAGTACAAGGAGACACAGCGTAAAGCTAAGAGAGGTGGCAAAGGCAAAAGGCGTATGGTGAGTTGTATGACAGGTTAGACACTAAGGAAGGAGAAAAGGACTTGTACCGATTGGCTAGACAGAGGGACCGAGCTGCAAAGGATGTGCAGCAGCTTAGGGTGATGAAGGATAGAGATGGAAATGTGCTGACGAGCGAAGAGAGTGTGCTGAGAAGGTGGAAGGAGTACATTGGGGGGCTGATGAATGAAGAAAATGAGAGAGAGAGAGCAGGTTGGATGATGTGGGGATAGTGAATCAGGAAGTGCAGTGGATTAGCAAGGAGGACGTGAGGGCAGCTATGAAGAGGATGAAGAGTGGCAAGGCAGCTGGTCCCGATGACATACCTGTGGAGGCATGGAGATGTTTAGGAGAGATGGCAGTGGGGTTTTTAACTAGATTGTTTAACTCAAACTTGGAAAGGGAGAGGATGCCTGAGGAGTGGAGAAGAAGCATACCGGTACCGATTTTCAAGAACCAGGGCGATGTGCAGAACTGTAGCAACTACAGAGGTATAAAGTTGATCAGCCACAGCATGAAGATTTGGGAAAGAGTAATCGAAGCTAGGTTAAGAGGAGGAGAGGTGACGATTAGCGAGCGGCAGTATGGTTTCATGCCACGAAAGAGCACCACAGATGCGATGTTTGCTTTGAGAATGTTGATGGAGAAGTATAGAGAAGGCCAGAAGGAGTTACATTGTGTCTTTGTAGATTTAGAGAACGCATAAGCCAGGGTGCCGAGAGAGGAGATGTGGTATTGTATGAGGAAGCCGGGAGTTGCCGAGAAGTATGTAGGAGTGGTGCAGGATATGCACGTGGAAGTGTGACAGTGGCGAGGTGACAGATGGGTTCAAGGTGGAGGTGGGATTACATCAAGGATCGGCTCTGAGCCCCTTCTTGTTTGCAATGGTGATGGACAGGTTGACGGATGAGATCAGGCAGGAGTCTCCATGGACGATGATGTTCGCGGATGACATTGTGATCTGTGGCGAGAGTAGGGTGCAGGTGGAGGAGAGCCTGGAGATGTGGAGGTATGCACTGGAGAGAAGAGGAATGAAAGTCAGTAGGAGCAAGACGGAATACCTGTGTGTGAAAGAGAGGGAAGACAGTGGAATGGTCAGGAGTGGAGGTAACGAAGGCATATGACTTTAAATACTTGGGGTCAACAGTCCAAAGTAACGGGGAGTGCAGGAGAGAGGTGAAGAAGAGAGTGCAGGTAGGGCAGAGAAGAATGTCAGGAGTGATTTGCGACAGAAGGGTGCCAGCAAGAGTTAAAGGGAAGGTTTACAAGATGTTTGTGAGACCAGCTACGTTGTATGGTTTGGAGACAGTGGCACTGACGAAAAGACAGCAGGAGGCGGAGCTGGAGGTGGCAGAGTTGAAGACGCTAAGGTTTTCACTGGGAGTGACGAAGAAGCACAGGATTAGGCACGATTATATTAGAGGGACCGCTCAAGTCGGACGGTTTGGAGACAAAGCAAGAGAGGCAAGATTGAGATGGCTTGGACATGTGTGGAGGAGAGATGCTGATTATGGAGCTGCCAGGGAAGAGAAGAAGAGGAAGGCCAAAGAGGAGGTTTATGGATGTGGTGAGGGAAGACATGCAGGTGGCTGGTGTGACAGAGGAAGACGCAGAAGACAGGAAGAAATGGAAACGGATGATCCGCTGTGGCGACCCCTAACGGGAGCAGCCGAAAGTAGTAGATCTATGTCATATGTACATTATTTACAATTAGTTCATAAGTCATTCATAATTCATGTGTGATTTCGTCATTCCTAGGTTATGTGCAGCTATTTACATGCAGTTATGTAGCCTACAATTATTATTTACATGCAGTCATGTGCAGTTATTTACATATGTTATGTAGTTATGTCATAGACATTTGATAACATTTTATAATTTATGCAATGTTTATTGAAACATTCTTTCTCTGTATTGCCCCCCTATACAGTTTTACAAAAAGGTTTGAATTCTCAAAGTTCTTCAGTAAAGTTCCTCAACTTGGACTGGGACTCTGTATTTCTTTGGGATTCTTCATGTTGGCTATCTGTCCGCCTGTCTATACATGGACACAAATACGTAGGACAGAATAGGCGGTCTTCTCGTTCCCCCCCGCCATTTAAAGAAAAAAAAATGTGTGTCTTTTTCTATCTTATTCCTCAAGGGTTAAAACCTCAACTAGGGCTTCTTGTTACCTTTCCAGGGTACAAGCCACAACTAGGGTTACCTGGCAGAATTCGGGTTTGAGGTTAAGATTGGGGTTAAGCCAGGGGAAAGGGTACCCCCATCCGGCCACTCGTCAGGCGCTGGCATAATAGGTGTACGTTATGTACAGTAGATTGGATGATTGTATGACCGCCTGGCCAGCAGGTGGAGTCATGGAGGCACCAATCTCAGTAATATGAGGCGCATAGATGACGTCGGCATGCAGCGCAGGCGATTCTGAACGGTGCAAATAAACGAAGCACATGGCTGCATGGAGTTGAGCTCCCGAAAAATACAAGAGTTAATTAAATGCGATAAAGTGGAAACGGTTAATTTAAATGCGATAAAGTGGAAACGTTGTAGAACCAGCATCATCACAGCTCAGTACTGCACGTGTACAGCACGTGTACAGCCAGTGTATGGTCCCACAGCTGTGGTCAGCATCACGTCATTCAGCACGCTGTTGTTCATCAAGCTGTGTGTACAGCTAGCCGTGTATCAGTCAAGCAAACGACCAGCTTATGTTAGCTCATGTACAGTTTGGAAACAGCTAATGTTAGCTTGTGTACAGGAGGAAATACATTGTCAACGAACATTTGTGTCATCTCGTCATTTATGGTTGGCGTTCACAACGCCGCTAAATCTCAACAATTGCGACAGATAGTAAATCTGTGTCAGTCCAAACGTTTGTAGTTCAAACGTTTACAATAGGTTAGAAATTTAAAACCGCATTCCCAAATAAATTGGAATTAACCTTGTACACTGTCCATCAACAAGATGTTTAGATGGCGGCCACCTTCTTCAGGCGAGGGCTTAGACTTTTCACGACCGGGCGGCATCTCGGTGGCCTTCTAAGGCTCGTAAAAATCAAATTAACAATGGAAAAAATAGCCAACATTAATCCAACTCACCGAACAGCGGGCGACGTAGCTCTGTGCCGGACTCCGTCGAAAAGAGAGAATGAGGCTCCGCCTCTTAATATATACTGGGAAATATGACACCACTTCCGGTAGATGTCACGCTCTCCACAAAAGGCGGCCCCCCACGCCGTTGTCACGGGAAACGTGACGCGACATCCGGAGAACGCGCGCCCTCCCCATAGACGGAAAAAAACAGAAAGGGGGAGAAAAAAAGAAAAAAAAAAAGACAAAAGGGGACAGTGTGTTTTTTCCAGAGACGGGTTCGGGTTAGAGTTATACAACCGTGTGTCCGAGGAAAGTGACGTGTTGTTGACAAAATTGGAGTTTGGAGAGAGTAGCTTGGTGACCTTCTTGGGCCAGATGGCGTAAGAGAGAGACCGAGTCACGGCTGCACTGCGTTGTGGTGGGGGCACAAAGCAGGAGGTCGTCGACGTACTGCCATAGGGTTGAGCCGCGCGTCAGCGTAAGTGTGCTAAGGCTGTCTCGAAGCGCCCCGTTGTAGATCGTGGGGCTTTCACAATAGCCCTGACACAGCCTTGTCCATGTGTAAGGCCGACCGTCAAATAGGAACGCAAACCAGAACTGGCCGTCAGGATGAACAGGGACGCTGAAGAAAGCGTTGGCAAGGTCCACAACGGTAAACCGCCATGCAGAAGGGGGAACCTGAGACATAAGGGTGTAGGGATTGGGGACGCAGGGCGTGCGGGCCCTGACAGCTGCATTTACTGCCTGAAGGTCTTGAACGAACCTCCATTCAGTGGGCTGTCCGGGTGGGCGTATCTTCTTCGCGGGGAAGATGGGAGTGGAAACCGGGGAGGTGGGCCAAGGGACAATTATGCCCTTGACACGCAAGGCATTGAATACAGGGCAGATGCCATTAACCGCTTCCGGTTTCAAAGGGTACTGAGGTTGGTGGGGACGGAAGTCGGATTTCGGGGTAATGATGACGGGCTCACAATTAAGTATGAGACCTACATCCTATTTCCCGTCAGCCCAAAGATGGGAGGGGATGTTGTGAAGCTGCGGAGCAAGTGCAGTGTGTGTGTGTGTGTGTGTGTGTGTGTGTGTGTGTGTGTGTGTGCCAGTGTATGGGCCTCAGTCACTGATGGTGAGGGGGCGGAAAGAGCCAACATTCGTGGCGTCACAGCAACGGTGGCGCTGACGTCTACCCGGTATAATTTTAGTGAGGGGGACCAGTCGCGTGAAGAGTCGGCGGGAAGCCAATCTGACGCCAGAGAAGCTTGTCGCGCGAGTGGACCCGTATCTGTCCACTGGGAACCCCGTGGTTTTACCAAGGAGACGTGCGGGACCGAGTCATCAACCGAAAACAACGCAGTTTGGTCGTTGTCTAATGTACACGTGACATGAGCGGTGCAGTGTAGGTTGTCCGCTGTCATGTAGGTCGATGCGTCCCCTGTTGTGGTGTGTGAGCAAGGGAGCAGAGCCACTGTGTGTATTGGGAGGCGGTAGGAGCCCACATGTAGACCCGTAGAGGGAGGGCGGGGTTATGTGTATGAAAAAAATATTCGCTGCTGGTAACGAAGTGATGTACAGCCCTGATGAGGTGGAAACAACAGAGATGCCCAGTTGGATCATGCCATCTCTAGCCAGCAATTTAAATGGGCAGTTATCAGAAATTAAAACAGGCAATTTTGTTGATGAGCTGTCATCCAGGCAAACAAGCGCACAGGAACGGATAATGGCTCCGTGACACACGTACCACTCGCAACAGTGGAGAGGACCGTTTGGCCGCTCCGTGTTAACCGTGGCCGGCCGATAGGCGGTTCTCACCACCGTTCGTGTGGCTCCCGTGTCTAACAAGAAAGGCAGCTCAGCATTTGCAAGATGCAAGGTTATCATTGGCAGTTTTCGGAAAGCCAGCTCATGAGATACATACTGTCCAACTGGGGAAGCTAACAGCAAAGCAGAGTCTTCATTGCAAATCAGTGTATTTGTTTGTGTCTGTGCATTCATACGACCTGATGTGGCAGCAGATGTGTCCAGGACCCCCTCCTCCTCCTCCCGTGTCGCCTGTCAGTCCGAACCCCGGTATGAGCCTCCCCGTGGGGCCCACTGGTTGTGAGGTCCGTTGTTCCATCCTCGGCCTCTTCCGCGCCTTTGGTTGATGCCCTTGACGGAGTGGACAGTCTTCAGCCCAGTGACCGGGCTTGCCACATGTGAAGCAGCAGTCGTCACCCGGTTGGGGGCCGCTGGGCTGGGCGTGTTGTCACGGGTTCTGACATCGTGAACGGTCCCCGGGTCTGTCCTGTTGCACAGGTTAGTAGGGTGAAGGAAGCCACTGCGGCACCATGGAGGAGAGAGAGAGAGGTGTGATGTTTGTCCTGAGCCTGCCTTGCCTTCTGTTCTTCTTCCTTTTTCTGCATTTGATCGTGGGCATGATCAGCATGTCTCAGCAAGTCTTCCAGTCGTCTCTTTCCGTATCCTACGCAGTGTGTTTCTATGGCTTTCCTAACTCCGTCCTGCAGGCCGGCCAGGAAATGTTTGCAGAGGTGAGTGTTGTGGTTACACCGCCCCGAGCTGCCTCCCCGGCACGTTCAAGCCACTCCCCCAGCTCGGACGTGCCGGAAACATCCGAGCGCTCGGCTCGCGCTCTGAGGAGACGAGCGCTGCACTGCACCAGGTGTTTGCCATCATCCATCAGGCACACCTGTGGCAATCAGGCAGCCTTCTACAAGAAGCCTCCCAAAACGTCTCTCTGTGCTTCGACCTACTGAACCCTGCGGTACAGTTCTGACAAGCCCTCCAGCGTTCCTTGCATTCTGTTTATTCCCCAGTGTCTTATCTTTGTGTCTCTGTTTCCTCCCAAGACTCTCCCTCCGCGATTTCCACGGCTCCCCGCGTCTCCCTCGTCCCCAGCGACCTTCACGTTTTCTCCCCGGACCTCTCCTGCGATCTCCCCCCTTGTCCCTCTATCTGGACCCCTCCCTTCGGACTCGACTTCCCGGATCTCGGACCTGGACTTTCTCGGACAACCCCTCTTGGATCACGGACTGGACTTTCTTGCCAGGTGCACGCACATTTTTTCAACACCTCCTGGTCATTTACATACCGCACCACACATAGGCTAAAAACACTCACGCATAGTTATACAGGCAAACCACGGGACACCACACATAGTTTATTCACACATCCCACTAACAGAACGCCTTTTTCACCATACATTTCTCTCCCACAATAAAACCCCCCTTTGTAGATTTAGAAGTCATCTCGTGTCTGTCTGTCTTGGGTTTCGCCATACGGGTCAGGTTCTGGTGCGCGAGCACAACAGAACGTCGGAGCCATTATGGACCCAGGCAAACCCAAGGAGCGGACGGTCCCTGTGACGCCCCAGAGCCCCGTCCCCCTAGAGGCAGTAGTAAGAAGTCACAGTTGCCAACTTGCCTCTCTCCGCTCAGAGCTTACTACTGCCTTCACCCGTGTCACCGGAGAGGTCAGCGATCTTCAGTCCGGCTCCCAGGCCGCGACGAGCGCGTTAGATGCCCTCACCGCGCAGATCGCTGCACTCTCCACAGCGGTCTCCAGGATGAGTGACCACCCTGCCCTGGCCTCGGTCTCTGCCCCCAGCTCGGCCTTCGGTTTCCCCGTTCCTGGTCCCGACGTTCCCCCTCCTCCGAGTCAACCCCCACTGGACCCCCGGTGCGAGCCTAACCTCCCCTGCCCGAAGGCCTTCGGTGGGGAGTTCGAGCTGTGCAGGGGTTTCCTTGGTCAGTGTGAGCTCCTGTTCAAACACCAGCCAGCCAGGTATAGGACAGGAGAGACCAAGGTAGCCCTTGTCATGTCCCTCCTCACCGGCAAAGCCCTCAGCTGGGCCATAGCGGCGGTAGGCCATACCGAGCAGCTCGCCTCGGACTATTGTGCCTTCCGCCGCGAGTTCAATCTGGTGTTCGACCACCCAGCTGACGGGCAGGACGCTGCCGGCGGCTTCCATTCCATCCAACAGGGAGCCAGGTCGGTGGCAGATTATTCCTTGGAGGTAAGGATACTTGCGGCAGACAGTGGGTGGGATGACACTGCGCTCAAGAGCGCGTACAGGAGGGGGCTGAGCGACCCCATCAAAGATCTCATCGTTCGGGACCGCCCTGCCTTCTTCAACGAGCTCGTCACCCTCGCCCTCCAGATGGACGAACGGCTGCGGGAGCGGCGCCAGGAACGCGCCCCGCGCGCTGGCCCCTCCCATAGACCAACCCCCGTCCGTTCTACCGGTGCCTTCCCTGGGTCAGCGTCCCGTGGGCTCTCTCCACCCTCACACTCCCCCTCGCAACCCTGGGTGGCTTCTGGATCCAGGCCGGAGGAGGAGCCCATGCAGTTGGGTCGGTCACGGCTCCCGCTGGAGGTTAGGGAGCAGAGGATGAGTGGCCACCTCTGCCTCTACTGCGGGAGGTCGGGCCACTACATCAAGGCCTGCCCGACTCGCCCAAAAAGACCCGGCTCACTAGTGAGGGGTGTCCTAGTGAGCCTGACGACCCTTCCTCAGCCCCAGGGTTCACATTAATTTAGAACATGCAACTTATTTGGTGATATTTCTGAATTAAGTTTACTGCCCATCTTTCTCCCTCACCCCACATTCCCTCC
Organism: Lampris incognitus; assembly: GCF_029633865.1. Classification (NCBI taxonomy): domain Eukaryota; kingdom Metazoa; phylum Chordata; class Actinopteri; order Lampriformes; family Lampridae; genus Lampris; species Lampris incognitus. Next base: position 265,149 of record NW_026611585.1, on the reverse strand, counting down.
ATTCCCTCCCTCTATTCCCTCCCTCCATTCCCTCCCCCCTCCATTCCCCCCCTCCATTCCTCCCTCCATTCCCCCCTCCCTCCATTCCCTCCCCCCTCCATTCCCCCCTCCATTTCCCCCTCTATCCCCCCCTCCACTCCCTCCCCCCTCCATCCCCCCTCCATTCCCTCCCCCTCCATCCCCCCTCCATTCCCTCCCCCCTCCCTCTCCCCCTCCATTCCCTCCCCCCTCCATTCCCCCCTCCATTCCCTCCCCCCTCCATCCCCCCCTCCATTCCCTCCCTCCATCCCCCCTCCATTCCCCCCCTCCATCCCCCCCTCCATTCCCTCCCCCCTCCATTCCCCCCTCCATTCCCTCCCCCCTCCATTCCCCCCCTCCATTCCCCCCTCCATTCCTCCCTCCATTCCCCCCTCCATTACTCCCTCCATTCCCTCCCCCCTCCATTCCCCCCTCCATTCCCTCCCCCCTCCATCCCCCCCTCCATCCCTCCCTCCATTCCCTCCCCCCTCCATCCCCCCCTCCATTCCCTCCCCCCTCTATTCCCCCCTCCATTCCCTCCTCCTTCCATTCCCCCCTCCATTCCCCCCTCCATTCCTCCCTCCATTCCCTCCCCCCTCCATCCCCCCCTCCATTCCTCCCTCCATCCCCCCCTCCATTCCCCCCCCTCCATTCCCCCCTCCATCCCCCCCTCCATTTCCTCCCCCCTCTATTCCCCCCTCCATTCCCTCCTCCTTCCATTCCCCCCTCCATTCCCCCCTCCATTCCTCCCTGCATCCCCCCCTCCATTCCCTCCCCCCTCCATCCCCCCCTCCATTCCTCCCTCCATCCCCCCCTCCATTCCCCCCTCCATTCCCCCCCCCCTCCATTCCCCCCTCCATCCACCCCTCCATTCCCTCCCCCCTCCATCCCCCCCATCCCCCCTCCATTCCCCCCCTCCATTACCCCCTCCATCACCCCCCTCCATTCCCCCCCTTCATTCCTCCCTCCATCCCCCCCTCCATTCCCCCCTCCATCCCTCCCTCCATTCCCCCTCCATTCCCTCCCCCCTCCATCCCCCCCTCCATCCCTCCCTCCATTCCCTCCCCCCTCCATCCCCCCCTCCATTCCCTCCCCCCTCTATTCCCCCCTCCATTCCCTCCTCCTTCCATTCCCCCCTCCATTCCTCCCTCCATCCCCCCCTCCATTCCCTCCCCCCTCCATCCCCCCCTCCATTCCCCCCTCCATTCCTCCCTCCATTCCTCCCTCCATCCCCCCCTCCATTCCTCCCTCCATCCCCCCTCCATTCCCCCCTCCATTCCCTCCCTCCATTCCTCCCTCCATCCCCCCCTCCATCCCCCCTCCATCCCCCCCTCCATTCCCCCCTCCATTCCTCCCTCCATCCCCCCCTCCATTCCCTTCCCCTCCATCCCCCCCTCCATCCCCCCCTCCAGTCCCCCCTCCATCCCCCCCCTCCATTCCCTCCTCCTTCCATTCCCCCCTCCATTCCTCCCTCCATCCGCCCCCTCCATTCCCCCCTCCATTCCCTCCCTCCATTCCTCCCTCCATCCCCCCCTCCATTCCCTCCTGGATTTGACGAAAAGAAGCCGTATGAAAACTGGAAAAATTAAGTGGAAATATGGAGACGGGTGACGAACTTGGACAAGAAAAAGCAAGCGTTGGCTGTGGCTCTATCGTTGACAGGTAGAGCGAGGGATACTGCTTTAGGAATAAATGTGGATGATCTAAATAAGGATGATGGAATGACCACTTTGATTGGGGAACTTGACAAGATTTTTTTGAGAGAAGAGAAGGAACGGGCTTACGAAGCCTATTCTGAGTTTGATCGAATATCGAGGGAAAATGGCGTCTCGATGGTGGACTTTATTGTTGATTTTGAACAGAAATACAACAGGATCTGTAAATTCGAGATGGTTCTGCCCGACGCTGTTTTGGCGTTTAAACTACTGGATACAGCAAGTCTTGATGTGAAAGACAAGCAACTGGCATTGACTGCATGTGGTAAGCACACTTTTGATTATATGAAGTCAGCACTGAAACGCATATTCGGAGAAAAACATGAGCAGAAAGCGGGAGCCATTAACGTGAGTCAGGATGCAGCCTACTACACAGATCAAAGAAAACCGCACCCACGAACCCAAAGTGTGCAAGCTAGAGGACCACTCGCAGGCACAAATCCACTTGACAAGTACGGAAGACGAACAAAGTGTGGGATTTGTCAAAGCACATTCCACTGGGTGAAAGATTGCCCACATAAGAAAGAACACGTAAAGATAACAGAAGAAAATAAATGCACAGAAGAACCTGATGAGTGTAATATAACGCTGTTTTCTAAGGAATCGGATACGGAAATATTCATGGTTGAGGCTCTGGGATCAGCTGTCATTGACACGGCATGCACAAGGACTGTCTGTGGTGAAAAATGGCTGAATAACTATGTAGGGGGACTAAATGAGAAAGAAGTACAGAAAATAGTTAACACAGAGAGTAGCAAGCCTTTCAAGTTTGGGGATGGGCGAGTTGTACATTCGACAAAAAAGGTCAAGATACCAGCCAAGATAGGAGAAACAAAATGCTGTAGACACAGAAGTGGTCCCATCTGACATCCCTTTACTGCTGAGTAAAACGTCGCTAAAGAGAGCAGGAGCTGTGCTGAACTTGGAGAACGATACAGCAATAATGTTTCGGCAACCGATAGCTCTGAAGATGACCTCCTTAGGACACTACTGTCTGAACATAATGGATAATGAGTCACCATGCGATACATATGAGAATGTGGTCCTGGCCATCACAGAGAATATGACTAAGGAACAAAAACACAAAGCTTTGCTGAAACTTCACAAGCAATTCGGACATGCATCAGTTGACAAACTGAAGAAGCTGCTGATAAGTGCTGGAAACTCTGATAACGAGAGCACTGCTATTCTAGAGGAGATAGTAGGAAAATGTGAGATTTGTCTTAAGTACAGCAAGCCTAAGCCTAAGCCCAAGCCTGCTGTTGGGTCTGCCCATGGCCTCCCGATACAATGAGACTGTGGCAGTAGATTTACATGAGCTAGAACCGAATGTGTGGTACCTGCACATTATCGATCACTTCACACGCTTCAGTGCGGGTGGCATTGTGACCTCAAAGAAACCAAGTGTGATAGTGAAATGCTTTGGACATTCCTGGATCAGTGTCCATGGTCCACCGGAGCGTCTCTTCAGCGACAACGGTGGCGAGTTCAACAACGAGGAAATAAGAGACATGGCAGAGAACTTCAACATCGAGATAAAGACGACTGCTGGCTATAGTCCATGGAGCAATGGCTTGCTGGAACGCCATAACCAAATGCTCAGAGATAATACTGAAGGTAAAACTTGACAACGGAGTTGACTGGAAAACTGCACTGGATTGGGCACTCATGGCAAAGAACACAGTGCAGAACGTACATGGCTTCAGCCCACATCAGCTGGTGTTTGGACAGAATCCGAACCTTCCCTCTGTGTTAGTGGATCAGCCACCTGCTTTGGAGGGAACTACTATGAGTGCATGGGTGGGACAGCACATAACAGCATTACATGCAGTAAGGAAAGCTTTCATAGAGGCAGAGTGCTCAGAGAGAATCAGAAGAGCTCTACGAAAGCAACTTCGTCAAACAGATGAGAAGTATGAAACTGGGGACAAGGTGTTCTACAAAAGGACAGACTGTGTTGAGTGGAAAGTTCCTGGAGTCGTGATACGACAAGATGGGGTGGTGATCTTTGTACACCATGGTGGGACCTATGTCAGGGTTCATCATTCTAGGTTGCAGAAGGTTGATAAGAGTGAAGTAGGTGCTAGTGAGGGTCTAGAGCACCCTGGGGAGAATGTTACTGAGGGCAATATGAAAGTACCTGTTACTGATAGTGATGTGGATGTTGATAACAATGACAGTGGGAACATACCTGGTACTGATTGTGACATAGATGTTGATATGAACAATGACGGTGAGGCTGGGGGTGTTACAGACAATGATACAGATGTCACTGAGGGTAACAATCATAAGGATAATCAACAGACAGGCATAAGGGTAGCAGCCTCCCTAGGGCTGAAAACAGGTCAAACAATCAGCTTTGTGGATAATGTAACAGATGCGTCTCACAGAGCTAAAGTGATGGGACGAGCAGGAAAGGCTACAGGAAATAACAGAAACTGGTACTGCCTACAGTACTTAGAACTATCTGACATCGCTGGTACTATGGGGTCAGCTGATCTTACTAAGGTAGACAATCTTCAGGTTAATCCACTGGATAGTGTAGAACTATGCTCTGATATGCAGGAAAATGATGTATTAGTCACAGGTGGTGTTTCATTTGATAAGGCTAAACTAGATGAAATAAGTAGCTGGAAGAATGATGGGGTGTTTGAGAAGGTAAAAGATATGGGTCAAAGGCATGTGTCCACTAGACGGGTGTGTACACTGAAAGAAACCCCTGATGGTGTAATACCCAAAGCGCGTCTTGTGGCTAGAGGTTTTGAAGAATTCAACACTAAAGATCTATAGAAGGACTCACCTACATGCTCATCAGAGTCCCTCAGACTACTCATGTCAGGTCTATGTCAGAATAAGTGGCATCAAATAACTTATCCAGAACAAAAGGATTCATCGTATTCTGTGGTCAGCTACAAAAGAACAGCTGGCAGACTGTCTGACCAAAAAGGGAGCCTCTTCCCTGGTATTACTTAAGGCACTGAATAATGGACAATGGAAGCTAGATGACTGAGTCTGACTGTTGATAACTGAGCATGAGCTCATTAAAAATTAATAATTAAAAATTATTGTTGCATACATTGATGCAACTGAGTTGCAACCTGTTGTTGTTTCTACTTGTTTCTGTTCTGTGTAAATGTGTATGAGTTGTCTGTTGTCAGCATATACATTAAGTTTTGCTAATGTTGTCACTTATTGCAAAGCAGTCCCTTCTCCCGTGGTTTTATTCATGATGTCATCAGCGATTAGTCAATGTCGACTTGACTTTCATCACAAAACAGCTGACTTCAAAAACTCTTAAGTCATACAACCCCTAACACACACACAAAGTTGCACACACAAACATGCCCGTCCATCCATCCATCCTTTCCCCCACCTACCTTAGCGTCATGCTCCTGCAGGTGTGTTCCACTGGCGTGCAGGTAGTTAAAGAGGTCCTCAGAGGGCAGTGGTCTCTCCAGCATCAGGATCAACTCTTGCTCCACTTCAAACCTTTCATGCAGGGTCACTGCTGCACTCTTCCCCATCACTCCTGGGTGACCTGCAAGCAGCAGAAGCCCCAGTTCCAGGGGAAACCCAAACTTTTACCCATCTCGAGTCTGACAGAGACAAAGAGTTACAATGAGGTGGCTGAGAACAGCCTCAGGTTAAGGATTTTAACACAAACCCAAGTCAACTTACCTTTATAAGGATTAATTAAAGAACAATGAGAGATAGAGATGTTTTGATTTTAACTATGCAGTTAATGCACTGGGCACTACTGCTTCTGATAAAAAACTAAAAAGTTTCAAAAGATACTGACATTTCAAGAGCTTTTGGGGACAAAAACAATGTCACCATTGTGAAGGTGTCCACCTTTTCTTTGGGAATTTGTAAGGCCACCTTCAGGACAGACACACACAACACCTGTAGTTAAATTATATGCTTTACACTTCTGGTCAAATCTGAATGTCCGACACCTTTTATAAGAGAACACAAGCCGTTTTCTGTACAATCGCTACGTATTTTGTATGCGTAAGGTCACCGAATGTTTGTAATACTCCCACGTGTATTACAAAAAGACTTGAAATGGGCCATTTGAGACTACTGACATTATGTAGACCAGTGACAGACCTTAGTCGGTATGCAGATATTGGATCGTCGACAGCAGAATGGTCACCAGAAACTACAAAGTTATTTTCCTGCAGCTGCACTGCTTTCACACTGCCCAAAAAAACCCGCTAACATGCGCCAATTTACACTGACCAAAGGCGGACATGAGCGGGGTTTTGCCAGTGTGAAAGCAGTAACATGTCCATTTACATTACTGCCATGTGGTAATTAATCACAGCCTCTGAATAGCACAAAGCCTTTGCATACCAACACGGCCGAATGGGTCTCCATGTTAACTGTTCCAATAGATTTGATCATTCTTCCAACGCATGCCAGGCTAACCACATGCATACAAACCGCTTGTCACTCAACAAGTCAAACAGACTGACGAATGGATGACGTTGCTGACTAGTGAGCCGCTATTGCAGCAGTGTCGTCAACCAGCACTTGCCCCCATCAGCGTTACCGTTGGCCTAACATGACATTTAACATCCTGGGACTTCACAACTATATTATTCATAACTGCCTGGTTTACTACTAACAAAAGACGTGGGATGAGTATTAATCTTAACAATACGACTGGCTATTTCTCGCAAATTCACTGATTACACTGCGGCCGTAACCACGTGACACGTTTTCCTGCGTAGTGGCTGCTTAGCTCGCTCACATACTCAAAACTCTTTTCCAAACACGAGGCGAAACAAAGAACAGCTCAACACCACATTAGCCAACATCTTACACAATGTGTTAATTACCTCGTCTACTGTATCTGTGGCGAACAAATCCATATTGTACGCGGTCAAAATATGCTTAGTTTCTTTCGTTCGTAAAACGCGCTTACCGAAATAGAAGCCATTTTGTAGATGGTCCCAGGCACGTTCGCAAGCCCCCCCCCCCACACACACACACACACACACACACACGGGACGTCATTTTAAAGGCCCAGTTGTCCTCCATATGGGAACAGGTCTGAATACAGCGGCATGTACAGTATGAGAGATATGAGCAAAAACGCCATGTCGACTCAAATGAACCGCTGGGTCTCAATGACACAGTAGCTCGCTCAACGGTAAAATGGCTGCCGCAGCCTGTGTGGCACATAACGCGCGGAACATGGCGCCATGCTTGCAGGACAAAAGACAGGTTTTGGCCAGTGTCTCTGGCCAGCCCCTCGCTCACAAACCTAACGTTACGTTTCCCAAGTTAAGTGGCGAAGACACGTTCAAGTCGGCGACATTAAAAAAAACAGCCATTTTAGCTATCCACATACACACAAGTTGTCTTCACTCCAGTTGGTAACCCGTGTTAAGGCCGGCATTAGCTGCTAAGTAGGCGTTATAACCTGATATAAGAAAAAATATGTCCCACAGAATACCACACAAAACAGCTTGCATTGACTTATGTGCACATTACATTAAGTCGCAACGTTATTTCTCAATCAGCAATATTTGGAAACTTTACATCTGGATAAAAATAAAGTTACCTCCTGTCACGACCTCCTAACGAAACGCAGCGGACACGGGCTCGTCACAACATGGCGGCGATCAGGATAATGACCTCCCATCACCCCACGCGTGCGTCCCGCCCCTAAAGCGCCCGCCAATTATATTCAATTTTTAAAAACAGTATTTTATTTCAAATTGTTTATGTGATGAAAGAATACTGTTTCACTTCTTCGTTTTCACATCTAGGCAAATATTACGTGTTATATGGGTCCAAATTAAGTTACCTGAATCTGATCCATCCATTTCCCAAACCGCCTATCCTGCTCTGAGGTGGCGGGGATGCTGGAGCCTATCCCAGCAGTCACTCTGACCTTTCAGGCTAAACACGATTTCATTTCAATTCCATTTAGCTGCAGTTAATTGCGATTACATGCGCTTGACCCATGCCAAACTCGGAATGACACAACTGAATCAGGTGTGTATATATACACTCACTGGCCACTTTATTAGGTACACCTTGCTAGTACCGGGTTGGACCCCCTTTTGCCTTCAGAACTGCATTAATCCTTCGTGGCATAGATTCAACAAGGTACTGGAAACATTCCTCAGAGAGTTTGGTCCATATTGTCATGATAGCATCACGCAGTTGCTGCAGATTTGTCGGCTGCACATCCATGATGCGACTCTCCCGGTCCACCACACCCCAAAGGTGCTCTATTGGATTGAGATCTGGTGACTGTGGAGGCCATTTGAGTACAGTGAACTCATTGTCATGTTCAAGAAACCAGTCTGAGATGATTCGAGCTTTATGACATGGCGCGTTATCCTGCTGGAAGTAGCCATCAGAAGATGGGAACACTGTGGTCATAAAGGGATGGACATGGTCAGCAACAATACTCAGGTAGGCTGTGGCGTTGACACGATGCTCAATTGGTACTAAGGGGCCCAAAGTGTGCCAAGAAAATATCCCCCACACCAATTACACCACCACCACCAGCCTGAAGCGTTGATACAAGGCAGGATGGATCCATGCTTTCATGTTGTTGACGCCAAATTCTGACCCTACCATCCGAATGTCGCAGCAGAAATTGAGACTCATCAGACCAGGCAACGTTTTTCCAATATTCTATTGTCCAATTTTGATGAGCCTGTGCGAATTGTAGCCTCAGTTTCCTGTTCCTAGCTGACGGGAGTGGCACCCGGTGTGGTCTTCTGCTGCTGTAGCCCATCTGCCTCAAGGTTCGACGTGTTGTGCGTTCAGAGATGCTCTTCTGCATACCTCGGTTGTAATGAGTGGTTATTTGAGTTACTGTTGCCTTTCTATCAGCTCGAACCAGTCTGGCCATTCTCCTCTGACCTCTGGCATCAACAAGGCATTTTTGCCCACAGAACTGCCGCTCACTGGATATTATCTCTTTTTCGGACCATTCTCTGTAAACCCTAGAGATGGTTGTGCGTGAAAATCCCAGTAGATCAGCAGTTTCTGAAATACTCAGACCAGCCCGTCTGGCACCAACAACCATGCCACGTTCAAAGTCACTTAAATGACCTTTCTTCCCCATTCTGATGCTCGGTTTAAACTGCAGCAGATTGACTTGACCATGTCTACATGCCTAAATGCATTGAGTTGCATTGAGTTGCTGCCATGTGATTGGCTGATTAGAAATTTGCATTAATGAGCAGCTGGACAGGTGTGCCTAATAAGGTGGCCGGTGAGTGTATATTGTAGCGAATTCGGGGGTCAACGCAACCACAGGAACTGCCGCGGCCGGGAAGCGAACCCGTACCCCCCCTACCGCAGGAGACATCGCTAACCGCTAGACTACAGGGTCAGACCCGCGAGCCAGCGGCCAGCGTGTCTTCTTATCCATGCACGTTACAATATTCTGATTTTGGGTGGTGATGGATGAGACGCCAGTCAAAGCAGAAAAAATATTTTAAAGTTGAGACTTAACATTTCTGTGTGGTTCACACTTTACAGAACATGTGCGGGCCAGTTAATATAAGATGTCGGCCCACAGTCGGCCCACGTGTTATGCACCATTACAGTGCCACCATTGCCAGACTTGGCCCGCCTTCGGTGAAAACACCACTTGTCGATGGTTTAAGGGCACATTTCGGCCAGAGTCGTCAGCTATGTGGGAGGTGATTCTGGATGTATTCAAGAGCTTTTGTGGATTAAAGTGTTGTTGAAGTGTGATCATTATAGAATAATTCATTACTCAAACCGCTCATCCTGCTGTCAGGGTCGCGGGGATACTGGAGTCTATCCCAGCTGTCATTGGGCGGCAGGCAGGGAGACACCCTGGACATGCCGCCATGCCATCATAGGGCAGGAATATTAGTCTAACTGTTCTAATATCAGCTGTTCCACCATGGTTACTACCTCAACCAGCAGTAGATTTCTCTATATTGGATGGTTTACACTCAAAAAGAAACACGGTCAATGTGCAGGCTTATGTGGACACTGTTATAAATAAAATATATGAACACTATTTACGTTAATACTAATTAGGATATTGTAATATATCCATACTCCCGCTAAGAGGCGCTGCTGTTTTCAGGAGTTTCCGGGCTGTGGAGTTCTCTCATGGATGTATTAAAGTATTATAGTTCTACTATAATACTTCCTTGGGTTCTCTTTTTTTTTGTGAAGATTTTTTTTTAACAATTTCAAACTTACAAACAACATGGCAATAACATTTCCATGTTCGCACAATAGGACCTGGTGCATACAAAGGAAAGATTGAAAAAAATAAAACAAACGAGAGGTTGAAATAACATCAATATAAAATACATAAAATTAAACAGGGCTAGGGCTTTTTGGTTAATTATATTCTTCTATTATACTAAAAAGTTTTACTGCATTTTTTATTTTCATGACTTTAAGGGCCTTTGTATAAGCAAGAAACTCTCTGCGAAATACACAAAAGTCAGGTTTCACTTTCACATATTTTGATTTGTGTTTATAACATTTCCCGAAAATAAGAACGTCGTTGACCAAAAAGTCATCGTTGCTATTGTCCATGGCAAGTCAATAAACAATGTCCTTCCGAGAAAAGTTTTCCAGTTGGAAAACCCTTGGGTAAAGCCAGTCATGTACATCAAGCCATAAAGTTTCATAATTCACACATTGGAAAAATAAATGATCAGTCGTTTGAGCATCATCACAAAATACACAATTATTGGTTTCAATTCCAAATCGCTGTCGTAACAATTCACTGGCTGGATACACTCCATTTAAAAATTTAAAATGGATTTCCTTTGCTTTGGGATTTATGGGGAATTTAAGATATTTAGTTAGTAACATGTGAATAGTTCTTTGAGTAGACTTGTGAAATTGAGTTTCTGTAAGATACTATAGAGTTTGAAATGTTATTAAACATATTTATAATTGTTTTATTTGGGAATCTGACTTCATTAAAATCACAGCCTCCAACTAAAAGTTGTGGGAGACAAGGGGTGATAGAGTAGAATATGTTAAAATTCCTTTGATTAATAGATTTAGGGATTGCTTTAGTTATAGATTTAAATACGTAACGGTTTCCAATTAAATCATATTTAAGGCAGAAATTCTCAAACGATATGATACAGCCACTACTATCAACTACGTAATTGGGTCACTGACCAAAAACCTTTCACCATCCAGTCCTTGTTATAAAATGATTTCTTTTTAACCATAATATATCTATTATTCCATAATGGTGTATTATGTGGGGTGAAATTGCGATTGTATAAGAGTTTCTAATATAAAAAGACCTGCTGGTGAACAAGGGAAAATTCAATCGGGAGTCTTTGAATACTGAAGTCACATTTAAGTAACAATTCTATACTTCCCAACTTCTTAACTGTTTCTCTGGGAAAATGGAACCAAAAGCTATTGTTGTTCAGAAAAGACTTTAGCCAATTGATTTTCAACGTTCCATTTACAAAATCAAAACCGATAGCTTGTAGGCCTCCATCTTTAAAATCTCTGCTCTCTTAACTTAGTGGATTTTCATTTTCCAAAGATAATCAAAACTGACCTGATAGATCTTTTCAATAGCTCTACTTGGAATAGCCATCGAGTATGCCAGATACATGCACCTTGAAATGCTTTCCGTTTTAGTCAAAAAGATTCGACCTAATAAACTAATGCCTCTCCATAACCAAGAGTTAAGTCTAGTTTGGCATTCATCCACTACCTTCCACACATTCATATTTTGATACATATTTATGTCCAAGTACTAAACAGTGGATTTTACAGAAATGCTGTATGCCTCTGTTAAATGACTTTGATGAACTGGCATTAGCTCACACTTGTTCAAATTTAACTTTAGACCAGAGGCTTTGGAGAAAAATCTGAATCATTTGAAGTATTCCGGGGACTTCAGTTAGCTGCTTCATAAAGATGGTTGTATCATCTGCTAACTGGCTAATGATTACTGGTTTCCCAAGTACATCTAATGGAGTGATAGTTGAATTTTTAATAAAGACAGAAAGCATTTCTGTAGCAATTATAAAGAGAGAAGGGGAAATGGGACAACCCTGTTTAACGCCGCGTTTGGTTATAAATCGGGGTGACGTACCTCTTGGTAAAGAGACTGAACAATTTGTATTTTCATAGAGATTCATGTTTTGAAACTTATCCCCAAAACCTAATAACATTAAACAATGGCATTTTTTTTTGAAAAAAGTGCTCAATTGAATCAAATGCTTTATAAAAGTCAAGAAATAAAATAAAACCATCATCTTCTATTAAATGTCTATAATCTAAAAGATCAAGCACTAAGCAAATATTGTTGTGAATGGATCTACCCTTCATAAAACCAGGTTGGGAATCACTTATAATTTTATGTAGATTCTTTTTTAACCTATTAGCATAAATAAGGGTCACGATTTTGTAGTCGTTGTTGAATAATGTGATTGGTCTAAGATTATCTAATATTTTGGGGTCCTTATGAAGCTTGGGAATTAAAGTTATTATAGCTTGTTTCATAGTGGAAGGAAATTTAATATTGTCAGTTGATTCTTTTAACATAAGAGAGAATGCAACTTTAATAAGTCCCAAAAATGTCTATAGAAATTGGCAGTAAGTCCATCCCTACCTAGAGATTTGTCTAAAGACAAACTCATTACTGCTTTATCCAGCTCATCTGAAGTAATTCCAGCATCACACAACGATACGAACACATCAACAATACAGAGAATAAGAGCTTTGATATTGTTGAAGAAGTCAGCATCCTGAACAGAAAAGGTTGAAGAATACAATTTACTGTGTTAGTAATTAGTATTAGTATTGAGTAGCAGCAGAATACTTCACAACTGCTATCATTAAACGTTTATTGACATGCTACAGTACCAGAGAAAAAGTTAAATCTATGTTAACATTATTTTATTATAATGTTAAACTTTATTTCACTCTCTCTCTCTCGCACACATAAGGAATCCAGCTTTGGTAAGGAATGAGCTTTGGCTCAAGATAAATCAAACAATAGCAAACAAACAAACCAACACAAAACCAATTTCTGTCACGTATCTGGAAAGAACCCAAAAGCAGACGGGACAAGCAGGTAAGGGAAGAAATCAAGTCTTATGGCCGGACTCGATGAAGCAGCAATCATTGGCAACGCTGTCTTCGGGAGGGGGGCGGAGTCGGCTTGTGTTCGTCACGTCAATGCGTCTCTGTGTGTGTCGGAAAAAACAGTGCTTCGGCCTGGAGTCGCCTTGTCACCAAAGTGGGGAGGCGCTCTCCTTCCAGACTGCCGGCCCTCGGACAGATGCAGTTGGCGAACGCATGCAGTACGAGGGCGGGTGTTTGAATTAAAATAGGGATCGATTGGCCACTAAATTGGGAGAAAAAAGGGAAAATCCAAAATACATTTATAAAAAAAAAAAAAAGAAATCAACTCTTCATTCAAGTGGCCCATCCCAGGGGTAGAGCAGGAGTTGGCTCAGTGGCAGGTAGACTGGCAGGCACAAGTCCATCAATGGCTACGTTCCAGCCAACACTGGTCCACAGTGGAGGCTTTTTAAGGGTGACGCCGATTGCTTGATGGCCAGCTGCTGTGCCGGGGTGAAGGAGGGGTCAGCAGGTGTCCAGGGAGAAGAGGGGTTAGGCTTGGGCTTTTGGCTCATGACTTCTATTTATTTAGCACTGGCCTACTGATCTGAGGAATGCTATAATGCTCGACTTCACTCAATGTGGCCAGGGGTGCTCGGGTTGGACCCGTCAAACTGGGCAGCGCTGGCCGCTGAATGTGGCCGAGGCTCGACAATGTATGTGGGCAGGGGTGGTCGCGCTGGCACTACAATCAAGCCCAAAGTCGCGCGACGTTTCGCTGTTTATGTACCTTCTTCAGGCGAGGCCTTATTCAACTAAGAGAGGCAGGGTTAAGCTTAAGGTTAGGGTTAGGCTTTTAAATCCGCATTCCCAAATACATTGCAATTAACCTTGTGCACTGTCCACCGACAAGGTGTTTAGATGGCGGCCACAGTCCCCCACCAACTACCCCACCGTCCCACGCAATCCAAAAATTCAATGGCAGCTAATAATGGTCCCTCAGTTTGGCTCAGTCGCATCATCGGGACCCCAATTTGGTCCCCTGTTTCACTACAACAAAGCCCAAAGTCGCGCGACGTTTCGCTTTTCTTCAACCCTCTTCAGGCGAGGGTTTAGACTTTTCTACGAGCGGCATGTCGGTGGCCTTCTAAGGCTCGTGAAAATCAAATCACTTGATTGGAAGCTGCCAATTTGCCATAACAATATGGAAGGACCTCTAAAATCTGTTGTACATACTTTGTGCTACTGCACTTACCAGCATGCTTTGTGTCTTGCACATTTCCTATGTTCTTGTGGGTTTCGAAACATGTGAACCAATGGAATGTATTTGCTCTTTGTATTTTTATTTGAATTTTGTTATTAGCCAATGATGTGGTGTGGAGTTGTTATGCCCGCGAAATCACGAGCTTCGCAACGGTCCATCTCCTCACGGAGAGGGAGGAGTTAGGCAGCCCGAGTGAGTACGACGAAGAGAGAGGGCCATTTTTCTGCTGCTCCGTCTAAGTACCCGTTTCGCGGAGACTTTATACACAGCCCGTGTACTAGGCCCGCATTTGAGGTCAGGAGTGTTGCGATTGGCCCGCGGTCGTATGCTTGCTGGTGGGCTTTGTTTTAGTATGCCGATTATTTTGTTTATGCCCCATAGCCAGTGTCGCCGCTAGCTAGCTAAGTGCATTTAGCATCCAGTGCTAGTGTGTTAGCTAGCCGACTAGAGTTGTGGAGGCTAGTCAGAAGTCATCGGGCTGCGCTGGACGGTGATCTAACTAGGGGAGCCGCTCTGCTCCATTCCTGGGACCTGTCTGCTATCCAAAGAGGACTCGCTTCATCTGCTCTATCTTCGCCAGGGTTGTTTGAACATTGCAACCTTTGGCCATCTTGCGGCGGGTGGAGGCTGCTACCGGGGAGCCGACACCTGCCAGCTGCTAGGCTAGCACTACGCCTTCCATCCTCTGGACAGCACACAGCCTCCCGGTCGAGGGAGCGATGGGTTGTGAGTAACCCGAAAATTTCATTTATACTCACACACACACGCACACTTTTATCTCGTCGCCTAGGCATCGTAGCGGTGGCTGCCTTGCCCTCCGCTCAGAGAGCTGCTTTAATGTGCACCAACGGGCCCCAACGGAAAGTGCTGGGTATTTGTGTGTTCTTTTGATACTTTCTTCCTGTTTATTGTGACCGCTTGTCCCACCCTGTGTAATTTCAATTAATGTTTATTTAATCAGCAATACTACACTCGTGTGGTACTCTCTCTCTCTCTCTCTCTCTCTCTCTCATTATTATCAAATAAATCCTATTATTATTAATTATATTTCGGGTGTATTGGCAGCTCATTTTCCGCATATGCAAAGCCTAGGTTACTTATAGAGTGCTGGTAATAAGCTTGTACAGTAATTCAGTACACAGCAGAGTTATAAGATCTGCATTAACCACGTGTTTGTTTCATTCTGGGAAGATATACCATTCACCAGCCTTAGCTAAGTGTAGTATTTTCACAGTGGAGGCACCGCGCTACTAAATTGATTATTATCTTGGTTAATTATTTCTATTATCAATTATCACTAATATTGTCATTAGTGGCACTAGCCTACTAGTACACAGGAGGTTCAGCCAGCTCACCATTCCACCGCTGAGAACTCAGGATCCTGTTGCGCTATTGATTTGTATTGTAACACTTTAGTAACTGGTAGCATTAGGCTTTTGTCTTGTTTAAATGTGCTTGGCGTTGCCCGCCAGTGAAAAAGGGGTTACAAATAGCTTTACACTAGTCCAACTCACCGAGCGGGGGGGCGACGTCCCTCTTTGTCGGAGTCCCTCGTAAAAAGAGAGAGTGAACCACAGCTCCGCCTCTAAATACGTCACTGGGAAATATGACACCACCTCCGGTGGGCGTGTGCTTTCGCCCGGGACAGACGTTCCCTAACCATGCCGTTGTCCCGGGAAAATGGACCCGCCCATCTGTTGGATCGCCAGGTCTTTCTCCGGAAACACCGGATGACGACCCATTCGCCGGGGAGGTAGGAATGGAGAACCTTCTCAGCTGGGGTGGGGAGAGCAGCTGCCACCTGTTTGGGAGACTTGGGAGAGAGCAGAGGAGAGATTACAGCAGTGCTGTAGCATAGCATGCTCGTAAAGAGCGGTTTGGGGAAGAGCTCCCGGCGCAGGGCCCGTTCCCATGGTCGGAGGCCGTCCCATGACAATCTCAAAAGGACTAAGCCCTGCTCTGGAGTGTCTTTGTCGCACGCGCATGTACATAAGTACCAGAAGACGTAAGAAACTGTCTCTGTTGCCAGAGAGCACCAAAGTCCACGCCGAAAGCGTAGCGTGAATCCGTGTAGATGGTGACAGACCAGCCAGCTGCCAGCTCGCAGGCCGCAGAGAGGGCCGTGAGTTCAGCAGCCTGTGCAGAGAGGTGAGAGGGCAACGAGCTGCAATTAAGGCAAGCGGAGGCAGAGCAAACGACCCAACCAACCTGACATTGGCCGGTGGTAAGACAGCGGGAAGCCGACCCATCCACAAAAAGGACAACATCAGGGTTGGCAAGAGGAGTGGAGCTGAGATCAGGCTGAGGTGAACAAACAGCAGAGACAGCTGCAACGCAGTCGTGTGGTTCACCATCGTCTGGTGAGGGAAGAAGGGTGGCGGGGTTAAGGACAGCGCAACGTTTGACAGTGATGGTGGGCATGTCAAGGAGCACAGTGTTGTAACATAGCCACCGGGCTGCGGACAGCTGTGACCTTTTCTGTTCAAGTAGGAGGACCGGGACCGCATGGGGAACCAGGAGAATAACGTCGGAGTACCCCACGATGTCTCGCGAGGCCATCACAGCCTTTTCAGCAGCAGCGACGGCTCGAAGGCAGCGAGGCAAGCCAGCCGCTACCGGGTCAAGTTTGGCGGAGAAGTAAGCCACAGGGCGCAGCTTGCAGTCCCCCATGAGACTGACTGCAAGAGGACGGAGATCATGCAGCCGTTGCGCTCATCCACAGTTTGAGTGAATGCTTGAGCGGGCTCCGGATAGCCAAGAGTTGGTGCGATTTGGAGCTGGACTTTCAGTCCCTCAAAGGCTTTAGTTGCCTCTGGGGTCCACAAGAGGACCTGTGAGGTGGGTGCATGAGAGTCAATGAGGGCCCGAAGGGGTTTGTCAAAGGTTGCAAATGCCGGAACGAACAAGCGACACAGTAGGAAGCCATGCCTAAGAACAGGGTATCTGCAGGTTTCACTAAGTTAATTTTAAGACTTTTTAAGACCTTTTTAATGCCACTTGGATCGGAATTTAAGACCAAGATCTACAACAAAATATATACATATGGTTGGTAAGCCCTAACGCCCAACAGCTGAATATTTAAACATTTGATTCGCGCGAGTGCAGTTTTATCGAAATGGTTAAACAAATGTATGTTTTGTGACACGCTGATGTTGTAACCGCATTTCTTGACGTTCAGACCGAATATTTAAAGATTTGATTCCCGGAATTTCGCGCGATTGCAATCAGATAAGCTGAAGTCCTCCTCCATGTTGAAAAAGCTGCCAGAAACTACACGCTGCTGTGACTGGTTGATTCGCTGTGAGCATTTGATGACAAAACAACGAATCACAGCAGAGCGCGCAGCGGAGGTCCCTCCCCCCTCCATCTGGCCGATCAATTCTAGCATCAAATTTTCTTCTTCTTCTCTCGGCTGCTATTTTGTCATGACTTAGTTAGCATTTGTCCGCCAAATTCTGTATAGGCTATACCATTTAGCAATTAACCGCTCAGTAAAACCAACATCGGTATTCTTTTCGATAACTAGTTACATTAATATTACCTACAACCGTGAGTTGCAGGTAATATTGCCATGGTATCGCATCATCCAGGTCATTTCTTTGTCTATGGGGGATACATATTTGTTTTAATTACAGGGAATAGCATGCTATAGGTAACAGGTGCGCCTGATACGAACCTGGAATTCATGAAAATAGCATGTGTGTTAGAGTTTGTGGGAGACCCCAAGCGCACGACACCAGACAGAGATGGGGTTAGCCGAAAACTGGCGTACTTTATTCAAACATAGCAAGGCAATGAGCGACAAGGAAAAAACGGAAAGTCCAAGGGGGAAAAAAACTCGCGGGTAATCCAAACGGGAACAAGGCAGGATACTTCCACGGGGAAACCTTGCAAGGGAAAAACATGAACCAAGGGCTGGGATGAGTTCGTAGAGAAAAGGACCGTGAGAGGAGAGTCGCCGCTACTGCGGGGAGGTAACAACACGAACTGACAACGGGCACGTGGGAGGCCACCAAACTTAAGCCCAGCCCTGATGACTAAGCCCGACCCTGACGAGCCGATTGGCTGCCGGCGTGGGGTGGGCGGGCCACGGTGCGGGGTGGGCGAGCCATAACACTTGTTTCCCTTTTATTTTCTTTTTTTCCCCTCAAAATAACAGAGTCCCTGGCCTCAGGAATCATAAGGCCCTCGTCTTCCCCGGTGGCAGCGGACTTCTTTTTTGTGGCAAAGAAGGAGGGCAGCCTGAGGCCTTACATAGATTATCGAATGCTACATAACATCACGGTGAAAAATAAATATCCACTCCCCCTTATGAGTTCCACGTTCGAGCCACTCACTCATGCCACGGTGTTCACGAAGCTGGACCTGCGCAGCGCATACCACCTGGTGCGCATCCGGGAAGGGGATGAATGGAAGACGGCCTTCAACACCCACCTAAGGCATTTCGAATACCTCGTTATGCCCTTCGGCCTCACCAACGCCCCGGCCGTCTTCCAGGCGTTGGTCAACGACGTGCTCCGGGACATGCTGAACACGTTCGCGGTGGTGTACCTGGATGACATCCTCGTGTTCTCCAGGACTGAGGAGGAACACCACCAGCATGTCCGCCTGGTCCTCCAACGGCTGCTGGAGAACAGGCTCTTCGTGAAAGCCGAGAAGTGCGTGTTCCACTCCGCCTCCGTGGAGTTCCTTGGCCACATCGTAGAGAAGGGGCTCGTCCGCACTGACCCCAGGAAGACCCGAGCGGTGGAGGAGTGGGCACGGCCCACTAACAGGACGCAACTCCAGCGCTTCCTGGGGTTTGCAAACTTCTACCGGCGCTTCATCAGGGGGTTCAGCCGTGTGGCCGCCCCCCTCACTGCACTCACCTCCAACCTCCGCCCCTTCTCCTGGACCACGGAGGCAGAAGCCGCCTTTTGGCCCTGAAGAGGCTGTTCACAACGGCTCCGGTGCTCGCCCACCCGGACCCGTGCAGGCAGTTCATCGTGGAGGTGGACGCATCGGACACGGGCATCGGAGCCGTCCTCTCCCAGCGGTCGGAGGAGGACCAGAAGATCCACCCGTGCGCCTTCTTCTCCCGGCGTTTCAGTCCTGCGGAGAAGAATTACGACATCGGCAACAGGGAGTTGCTGGCCGTCCACGCCGCCCTAGAGGAGTGGAGACACTGGCTGGAGGGAGCAGGGCAGCCGTTCATCGTATGGTCCGATCACAAGAACCTGACCTACGTGCGGACGGCTAAGAGGCTCAACCCCAGGCAGGCGCGCTGGGCTCTCTTCTTCAGCCGGTTCGACTTCACCCTCACCTACCGCCCGGGCACCAATAACGTCAGGGCAGACGCCCTCTCCCGTCTGTTTCCCGAGGGGTCCCATGACGCCCCAGACACCATCCTTCCCCCGGACCGGGTGGTGGGTGTCGTCACCTGGGCCATCGAATCGGTGGTGAGAAGGGCCCGGCGCGCCCAGCCCGACCCAGGCAATGGACCCCGGAACCGGCTATTTGTGCCTCCCTGTGTCCGGCCCCAGGTGCTGGAGTGGGGCCACTCCAGCCATCTTGCCTGCCACCCCGGTGTCTACTGAACGGCGGCCTTCATCCGCAGGGGTTTCTGGTGGCCCACCATGGAGGCAGACAACAGAGAGTTCGTGGCAGCCTGCACCACCTGCACCCGCAGCAAGGCTCTCCATCGCCCTCCAGCAGGTCTCCTGCGCCCCCTTCCTGTCCCCGGCCGACCTTGGTCCCACATTGCAATGGACTTTGTAACTGGCCTCCCCGTGTCGCAAGGCAATGACACCATTCTGACCATTGTCGACCGGTTTTCCAAGGCCGTCCACTTTGTTGCCCTCACCAAACTCCCCTCTGCAGCCGAGACGGCGGACCTTCTCGTCTCCCACTTCGTCCGACCCCATGGGATTCCCCTGGACATTGTCTCTGACCGTGGTCCCCAGTTCACTTCGAAGGTATGGCAGGCCTTCTGTAAGGGGATTGGGGCCACGGTCAGCCTCTCCTCCGGGTATCACCCCCAGACCAATGGGCAGGCAGAGCGGGCCAATCAAGCCCTGGAGGCGGCTTTGCGTTGTGTTACCACCATCAACCCCGCCTCCTGGAGCAAGTACCTGCCCTGGGTGGAGTACTCGCTCAACTCCATGGAGAGTTCGGCTACCGGTTTGTCCCCCTTCGAGTGTTCTCTTGGCTATCAACCTCCTCTGTTCCCCCATCAGGAGTTGGAGGTGGCGGTCCCGTCCACGAGGGCCCATCTCCGCCGATGTCGGCGCGTTTGGAAGACTGCCCGGGCCGCTATGTTGCGAGCTACAGAGCGGGCCCGGCGCAGCGCCAACCGGCGGAGAGTGCCGGCTCCAGCTTATCGACCTGGCCAGAAGGTATGGCTCCTGGCCCGGGACCTGCCCTTCCCTACCCTCAACCGGAAGCTGGCTCCCCGCTACGTCGGTCCCTACACCATCGACCGCATCGTCAACCCTTCGGCGGTGCGTCTCCATCTCCCTACCTCACTCAAGATCCATCCCGTCTCCATGTCTCGCGCCTCAAACCGGTAGCCACCAGCCCCCTGTCTCCCCCTGTCCAAGCTCCTCCACCCCCCAGGGTCCTCGACGGTGGTGACATGGTCTGGGATGTCGACCAGCTGCTCGCCGTACGCAGCTGGGGGCGTGGGTACCAATACCTGGTGGACTGGGTTGGCTATGGGCCCGAGGACCGCAGCTGGGTTCCCCGGTCCTACCTGGCCGACCCCGCACTCCTGGAGGAGTTCTATCGGGCCCACCCCAACGCCATCGGACGGTCGCCCGGTGTCTCCCGTAGGAGGGGGGGTCCTGTTGTGGTGACACCGCCCCGAGCTGCCTCCCCGGCACGTTCAAGCCACTCCCCCAGCTCGGACGTGCCGGAAACATCCCAGCGCTCGGCTCGCGCTCTGAGGAGACGAGCGCTGCACTGCACCAGGTGTTTGCCATCATCCATCAGGCACACCTGTGGCAATCAGGCAGCCTTCTACAAGAAGCCTCCCAGAACGTCTCTCTGTGCTTCGACGTACTGAACCCTGCGGTAAAGTTCTGACAAGCCCTCCAGCGTTCCTTGCATTCTGTTTATTCCCCAGTGTCTTATCTTTGTGTCTCTGTTTCCTCCCAAGACTCTCCCTCCGCGATTTCCACGGCTCCCCGCGTCTCCCTCGTCCCCAGCGACCTTCACGTTTTCTCCCCGGACCTCTCCTGCGATCTCCCCCCTTGTCCCTCTATCTGGACCCCTCCCTTCCGACTCGACTTCCCGGATCTCGGACCTGGACTTTCTCGGACAACCCCTCTTGGATCACGGACTGGACTTTCTTGCCAGGTGCACGCAGATTTTTTCAACACCTCCTGGTCATTTACATACCGCACCACACATAGGCTAAAAACACTCACGCATAGTTATACACGCAAACCACGGGACACCACACATAGTTTATTCACACATCCCACTAACAGAACGCCTTTTTCACCATACATTTCCCTCCCACAATAAAACGACCGGGCGGCATCTCGGTGGCCTTCTAAGGCTCGTAAAAATCAAATTAACAATCGAAAAAATAGCCAACATTAGTCCAACTCACCGAACAGCGGGCGACGTAGTTCTGCCGGACTCCGTCGAAAAGAGAAAATGGAGCTCCGCCTCTAAATATAAACTGGGAAATATGACACCACCTCCGGTAGATGGCACGCTCTCCGGAAAAGGCGGCCCCCCACGCCGTTGTCACGGGAACGTGACGCGACATCCGGCAAACGCGCGCCCTCCCCACAGACGGAAAAAAACAGAAAGGGGGAGGAAAAAAAGAAAAAAAAAAGAAAAAAAGGGACAGTGTGTTTTTTCCAGAGACGGGTTAGGGTTAGAGTTATAGGACCGTGTGTCCGAGGAAAGTGACGTGTTGTTGACAAAATTGGAGTTTGGAGAGACTAGCTTGGTGACCTTCTTGGGCCAGATGGCGTAAGAGAGAGACCGAGTCACGGCTGCACTGCGTTGTGGTGGGGGCACAAAGCAGGAGGTCGTCGACGTACTGCCATAGGGTTGAGCCGCGCGTCAGCGTAAGTGTGCTAAGGCTGTCTCGAAGCGCCCCGTTGTAGATCGTGGGGCTTTCACAATAGCCCTGACACAGCCTTGTCCATGTGTAAGGCCGACCGTCAAATAGGAACGCAAACCAGAACAGGGACGCTGAAGAAAGTGTTGGCAAGGTCCACAACGGTAAACCGCCGTGCAGAAGGGGGAACCTGAGACATAAGGGTGTAGGGATTGGGGACGCAGGGCGTGCGGGCCCTGACAGCTGCATTTACTGCCTGAAGGTCTTGAACGAACCTCCATTCAGTGGGCTGTCCAGGTGGGCGTATCTTCTTCACGGGGAAGATGGGAATGGAAACCGGGGAGGTGGGGAGAGGGACAATTATGCCCTTGACACGCAAGGCATTGAATACAGGGCAGATGCCATTAACCGCTTCCGGTTTCAAAGGGTACTGAGGTTGGTGGGGACGGAAGTCGGATTTCGGGGTAATGATGACGGGCTCACAATTATGTATGAGACCTACATCCTATTTCCCGTCAGCCCAAAGATGGGAGGGGATGTTGTGAAGCTGCGGAGCAAGTGCAGTGTGTGTGTGTGTGTGTGTGTGTGTGTGTGTGTGTGTGTGTGTATGGGCCTCAGTCACTGACGGTGAGGGGGCGGAAAGAGCCAACATTCGTGGCGCCACCGTTGAAGTGACGCCACGAATGTGAGGGGGACCAGTCGCGTGAAGAGTCGGCGGGAAGCCAATCTGACGCCAGAGAAGCTTGTCGCGCGAGTGGACCCGTATCTGTCCACTGGGAACCCCGTCGTTTTACCAAGGAGACGTGCGGGACCGAGTCATTAACCGAAAACAACGCAGTTTGGTCGTTGTCTAATGTACACGTGACATGAGCGGTGCAGTGTAGGTTGTCCGCTGTCATGTAGGTCGATGCGTCCCCTGTTGTGGTGTGTGAGCAAGGGAGCAGAGCCAGTGTGTGTATTGGGAGGCGGTAGGAGCCCACATGTAGCCCCGTAGAGGGAGGGCGGGGTTATGTGTATGCAAAAAAATATTCGCTGCTGGTAACGAAGTGATGTACAGCCCTGATGAGGTGGAAACAACAGAGATGCCCAGTTGGATCATGCCATCTCTATCCAGCAAATTAAATGGGCAGTTATCAGAAATTAAAACAGGCAATTTTGTTGATGAGCTGTCATCCAGGCAAACAAGCGCACAGGAAGGGATAATGGCTCCGTGACACACGTACCACTCGCAACAGTGGAGAGGACCGTTTGGCCGCTCCGTGTTAACCGTGGCCGGCCGATAGGCGGTTCTCACCACCGTTCGTGTGGCTCCCGTGTCTAACAAGAAAGGCAGCCCAGCATTTGCAAGATGCAAGGTTATCATTGGCAGTTTTCGGAAAGCTAGCTCATGAGATACATACTGTCCAACTGGGGAAGCTAACAGCAAAGCAGAGTCTTCATTGCAAATCAGTGTATTTGGTTGTGTCTGTGCATTCATACGACCTGATGTGGCAGCAGATGTGTCCAGGACCCCCCCCTCCTCCTCCCATGTCGCCTGTCAGTCCGAACCCCGGTATGAGCCTCCCCGTGGGGCCCACTGGTTGTGAGGTCCGTTGCTCCATCCTCGGCCTCTTCCGCGCCTTTGGTTGATGCCCTTCACGGAGTGGACAGTCTTCAGCCCAGTGACCGGGCTGGCCACATGTGAAGCAGCAGTCGTCACCCGGTTGGGGGCCGCTGGGCTGGGCGTGTTGTCACGGGTTCTGACATCGTGAACGGTCCCCGGGTCTGTCCTGTTGCACAGGTTAGTAGGGTGAAGGAAGCCGCTGCAGCGCCATGGAGGAGAGAGAGAGAGGTGCGATGTTTGTCCTGAGCCTGCCTTGCCTTCTGTTCTTCTTCCTTTTTCTGCATTTGATCGTGGGCATGATCAGCATGTCTCAGCAAGTCTTCCAGTCGTCTCTTTCCGTATCCTACGCAGTGTGTTTCTATGGCTTTCCTAACTCCGTCCTGCAGGCCGGCCAGGAAATGTTTGCAGAGGTGAGTTTCCCATTGGCCTCTCGCCGTGGACGGGGGAGAGAGAACTGGTGGCGGTTGGGGTGTTGGTGGTGGTGGTGGTGTCAGACGGGGTGTCGGTGGTGGTCCCAGGATCGGTCTCATGGCGCCGCGTTGTTGGACAGGTTGTTGGACGCACCCGGAGTCGTCAGAGGGGTGTCCCAGAGACATCGCTATGAGCTGCGGATATAAGGAAGACAAAAGGAGAGAGAGAGGCTGGCTGCCATGTGAGTATGGCGGAGGGGTGGATGTCAGAGATGGATTAGGAGAGGTGTGTGAGAACGGGTCTTTGGTTGATACGTGAGCTGTCGTATCTCTGTCTTTGTCCGAGTCGTCGCTGCGCGTCATAGTCCTCTGTAGCCTTTTTCTTTCCCTACTTTCACACTCTTTCTCCCACATTCCCAAAATTCTTTCTTGCTCTGCCATATACTCTAATCATGTTGTAGGAATCTTTTTCCTTTCTAAGACCTTCGCTTTTCCCATTTCCATGGACTATCGGACTTTCATTAGTTTATTCTTGCTCAAAGTTCCTTCAACAGGAAACCCATGATCCTGCATCCAGTCTAAAATATATTTTACCGAATCTTCACCATATTTCCTTATCACTCATTATCTGATAGATCGGACCCTCCATATCTATCGGGGGCGGTTTACTGCCCTTGTTTCCCTTTTATTTTCTTTTTTCCCCTCAAAATTCACTTGATCCTACCAAATGACCACTTCTATTAGTGCGAGACCGAGGGTGAACAGCCGCTTAATTGTCAGTGCACGACCTCATCTGGTTTCAATAGTACGCGTTTTAAATGATCATTTTATCCTTTAAAGAATTCTGCTTACCCGTGCGATGAATCTCCCAGGGTTTTGCTGAGGGATCTCAGCGACACCGACCAAACGGACCACCCGCCTCTCCCTTTCTTCTTCTCAAACCTGGTGAGGTTATTGGGAGATCGGTGACTATGTTCTTGTCCCGAGATGATCAGTCAGCCGGTTGTCCGTCTGGCGGGGCGACGTGAGATCCCGCTTCTGACACCAAATTGTTGTGGATTTTCCTTTATCCTTTTAATGGGCTCTTGCCCCAGCAACCTCTGCGGAGAATAATCATCGGACAAATATTGAAGCAAACAGAGAATCTTTAATGCATCTGCAGATGGAGAGACATAAGGCCACACAGAGGTTCGTCTGTGAGGATATGCTCTGCCTCTGAGCTGGAGATAGTGGTTTTTTATAGAACAGTCCGTCGCGTCATACACTATGTTTCCTGCGTCAACTAAGGTGTAATCTTACAAAGGAATGAAGGAAACATCTACGTTAATCACGTTCTGTGCCTCGTGAGTGTCTGTACGCCTGTTGCACTTGTCTTTTGCTGTACCTGGCCGTTCCTGGGATGCGGCAATGGGGAGGCAAGCATAGTAACAGTTGCTATGTGGCCCCATGGAAGGTACGCATGAGAACAATGGTTATGTGTGTCTGCAGTGAGTGAGAAGTTTCATACACACAGACAAGTGGAAAACTACAGAGTACATACGGAGTGCATATGGAGAACATTTTGTACTCCACATACATCACCAACATCCTGCTCAGCTCTCCCCTTCTCAGCCTCCTCCTGCTCAGCTGCACCACTCTCCTCTCAGAGCCTCACCGCAGCCACATCGTCATGACACGACTGGTACGAATGACATTGCGAGGTACTTGGTGCGCCGAGAGCTTGTGAATTCCGGTCTCATCCAGTTCAACGAGCGCCCAGAAAATTATTGGGCATGGAAGTCCTCTTTCTTCAACGCCATTGAAGGACTGAACTTAACTGCCAGCAAGGAGCTCGACCTCTTGACAAAGTCGTTAGGAAAAGAGTTCTCAGAGCACGTTACAAGGATTCGCTATGTGCACGTCGCCGACCCTGTAGTGGGCCTACAACATGTCTGGGAACGCCTAGAAGAGTGCTCCCCTGAAGTGATCGAGAGAGCGCTCTTCGAGAGGATAGAGAACTTTCCAAAAATCTCTCAGAAAGACCCCGTAAAGTTGAGGGAACTGGGAGACCTGCTGATGGAGTTAGACTCTGCTAAGTGTGAGGGCTACCTGCCGGGGCTCTCGTACCTGGACACCGCCAGGGGTGTCAACCCGATCGTTGAGAAGCTGCCACACAGTCTACAAGAGAGGTGGATAACTAAGGGTTCCCAGTACAAAGAGCAGCACCATGCCCCCCCCCCATTCACCTTCTTCGCAGACTTCCTCTGCAGCGAGGCACACAGAAGAAACGACCCCAGCTTTACTCTCCCTTCAGCTCCCTCGAAAACGTCCAGCAAGTCCTCCACAGGGTTCTCAAAACATGAGCGATCAGAAAAGGAATCAAGACACGCCAAAACGAATGTCTCCACCCACAAGACAGAGGTCTCAACAAACCGCTCAGCTTCTCAGTCACGCAGTTCGAGCAGCATGCCTGGCGACAAAGGGAAACAATGTCCCATCCATCAGAAGCGCCATCCTCTAAAGAAATGTCGGGGTTTTCGAAGCAAGTCTCTTGAGGAGCGCAAAGCCTTTCTGAAAGAGAATGGTGCCTGCTACAGGTGTTGCTCCTCCACAACTCACTTGGCGAAGAACTGTAAGGCAACTTTGAAGTGCAGCGAATGTGAGAGCGATGACCACATAGCGGCGCTCCACCCTGGACCTCCTCCACGGGACAAAAAAGACAAGGACCCCACCTCAGAGCATGGCGGGGAGAGTGAAGAGGAGGCGCCTCCACCAGCAGTCACCTCTAAATGCACAGCACACCCAGACAGAGCTAGTAACGTCTACATCGTCCTGGACGACCAGAGCAACAGATCTCTGGCGAGGTCTGATTTCTTCTACCTCATCCAAATCAGAGGTTCAGACTCACCGTACACCCTGCGTACATGTGCAGGAGTCACCGATACATCTGGAGGAAGAGCCACAGGGTTCTTGGCGGAGTCGTTGGATGGAAAAAACAAGTGTGCTGCTTCCAACACTCATTGAGTGCAACCATATGCCTGACGATCGGTCAGAAATCCCGACCCCAGAAGCTGCACAGCACCACAGCCACCTGAAGTCCATCGCTCGCAGAATCCCTCGCCTGGACCCTGAAGCCCAGATCCTGATACTTCTGGGACGCCACATCCTTCAGGTCCACAAAGTCAGGGAGCAACGCAATGGTCCTCCCAGCGCCCCCTATGCCCAACGTCTAGACCTGGGTTGGGTGGTTATAGGGGACGTGTGCCTGGGTTCAGCCCACAAGCCAGCAGCTGTGACTTCCTATCGCACCAGCGTGCTAGAAAACGGAAGGCCATCTCTCCTCACTCTGTGCCCCAACCGTCTCCAGGTCAAGGAAAGGTTCCTCCTTACAGCATCAAACATGACACCCCAGTCCCTGATGACGACAAAGTGGGGCTTTCCATCGAAGATCGTCTGTTCCTGGAGTTCATGGACAGAGAGATGGTGATGGACGACACCAACAGCTGGGTGGCGCCTCTCCCATTCCGATCCCCTCGTCGACGGCTCCCGAACAATCGAGACCAAGCTCTCAGCAGACTTACCTCTCCCCGCCACACCCTGGAAAGAAAGCCTAAGATGAAAGCCGACTTCGTCACACCTTCATGCAAAACATCTTTGATCACGACCAGGCTGAGTTGGCCCCACCACTACCGGAGGGAAGTGAGTGCTGGTACTTACTTATCTTCGGCGTCTACCATCCTCAAAAGCCAGACAAGATCAGGGTTGTCTTCGATTCCAGCGCTCAACATCACGGCATCTCCCTGAACGATGTGCGTGCTACTTACCGGCCCGGATCTGAACAACAGCTTGCTGGGAGTCTTGCTGCGCTCCCGAAGAGAAACAGTGGCTGTCATAGCGGACATCGAGCAGATGTTTCACAGCTTCGTCGTTCGAGAAGACAACAGAGATTTCTTGTGTTTCCTGTGGTTCAACAACAACGACCCCAACCGAGAGATTGCCGAGTATCGCATGAAAGTCCACGTATTCGGCAACTCACCATCCCCAGCTGTCGCCATCTATGGACTTCACCGAGCAGCAGAACACAGCTCCAGGGAACACGGAATGGATGCCAAGCACTTAGTGGAACGCGACTTCTACGTCGACGACCGCCTCGCTCTGGCTGGGTTGCGTCCCGAGGGGCAGCCGTGAGTAGAGGGAGGAGTCGTTGGCAGCTTGACTGGAGGTGGCCACTTGCTGTGTATTTAGCATAGCAGCACACTCAGCTGCTCCCTCAACCTGTAGTGCGATGGTAATTGCTCTGGACAGCAGCAGATCGTCTTTTTCCAGCAGGAGAGTCTCACGCACCTTTGCGTTGTTGGTGTGTTCGATTAGCTGGTCGCGAACCATCTCGTCCTGAAGCGCGCCAAACTTGCATGAGCTAGCTAGCCCTCGCAAATTAGCTACGTACTGCCGCACAGACTCACCAGGCAGTTGGTGTCGCTGACGGAATATAAATCGCCGAAGGAGGGCACTCTGTGGAGCAGCGAAATGGGTGCTCATAAGTCCCACAGCTTTGTCAAAGTTTGTGACGTTCCCCAGAGTCCCGAGCACACGATGACCTTCTGCTCCCAAGCAGTGTAGCAACAGAGCCGTCTTCCTAGCCTGGCTCACGTCGTCGAGCCCTGAGGCGATGATGTAATTTTCAAAACTATGTAGCCAGCGAGTCCATGGTACCGGAGGCTCGCCAGGTAACGCCAGGAAGGGGGCAGGTGGTGGGAGAGAGATATCAGCCATCCTCGTCGCCAATATTGTATTGAGAAATCACGTCAGGACACAGCGCTGTCGCTCGACACAACCTCTACGTTGCATTCTTTATTTAGACTGACACAGCATCACAGGCAGACCCGATCAAACAACCCAGAGCCCGCAGGCATCACCAAGCGATCCCAGCACAATAGAACAGCACCAAATCAAATGCAGCACTGTCGATGTGTGCAGACATAACAAGGGGCTTACCAGCGTTTCCCATTGGAAGTAACAACCCCTTTCAGCCCGCGATTTAGCAAACACCGTTCACATGTGTCGCACCGGGCATTCATGCAGCATAAGCCTCGGTTTGTAGCTAAGAGCCGTTCACAATGTGCTGCACGAGGCCTACCTACACATGTTGCTAGTGCTAGCTAACGTTAGCTAGTACAAGAAGTGAATCTCTTGTGCTGCTTAGCTACGGGTGCTTAATAGTGACGAGCATAATCGTTCAATAAACATTAGGCTCACATGCATCGAAACTGACGATATTAAATGATTCCAAGTAGAAAATTCAACAAGCCAACTAGCTAGATAGCATTTGCCTTGGCGTGGGACTGACAAGCTAGCATAAGCTAACGTGAGCTAGTGAAAATTCGCACACATTAAAATGACATCTGGATGTAACGTTACATGTATATAGACATCTCCGATATCGTTATGCAAGCAGGTGAGCGGCTAACGTTAAACCGGAATTAAGCAAGCGAGACTGTGTGGCTAGCTAGAATTAGCAGGCCCCGTTTATAGCAGCTAGCAGCAGGTCTGTCTTCTAACGTCAGGCGTAGCCAATCGCTCGGTTGGTTGTCGGTGTGATAACGTGGCAATATTCGCTAACTTTAAAAAAAAAATATTCGCTAACTAACGTTAGCTAGCTTATGCTAGCTAGTCGTTTCCTAGCCAGGCTAGCTAGCTATGAACGTATAAACTGCCGTGCGATAACGTTATAATTAGCTTTAATCAGTCACTTAAAAATCACACCCGAGTGTGCCAAAATGTTACAAAAACATGTCGATATTCAATGTTTACTGGGCTTTTTCGCGCTTCGGCTCACTTCTTACCGAGAAATTGGCACTTGGCACAAGTTGGCCGTGAACTTGACTTCTCCTCAGGGCTCCAAGCAGTGAAAAGAAAAATGGCATAAAATCAAGAGATTTTGAGAACCAAAGTTTGGCTGCGTCAGTAGTCACGTGACATACTGGATGGAAAAATAGTCTTTGGTTTTAAGTCAGTCAAATACATTGAACCAATGAGGCCCTGATTTCCATTGAATTAAAGTGATTTTAATACATATATAGACCCAAAATATCATAAATACCATTATATCGGGTCCAATCAAATAAAAAACACGCTTTAATTGAATGGCAGCATATGATCACTTTTTACTGTGTGGATGCAAACAGTGAAACTTATGTAACCCCTTTTTCACTGGCGGGTGAAGTAATACTTGGAGTAGTATTGGTCGAGGATCAATGACCACACCGGGTTATAGAACTCAGGTTTAATTGTGGCTCAGTAGGCAGACGTAATAACCATACGTGGTGGTGGTGTAACCATAATAACAGTCCGGGTAGTACATAACACCTATTGTAGTTCCAGTGGATATACATGGCGTTACATCACTACAACCAGCTGCACTGATGTTTGCTCGGGAGCTACAGACGCCTGTGGATCTGGTCTTTGGCAAGCCGCCAAACCCACCAGTACGAGTGCCGCCGGGCCAGGACTATGTAGACGCACTACAGGACCGGATGGAGGCTCCTCATCAGCTGGCTCCAGAAAATATGGCTTCTGCAGGGGAAAGGCAGAAGAGAGCCTATGATGTACGTTGCCACCGCAAAGAGTACCAGCAGGGGGACAACGTATGGGTGTATAACCCACGGCGAACGAAGGGACGGTCCCCAAAGCTGAACAGCAACTGGGAGGGGCCCTGCCTCATCCTGAAGAGGATCTCAGAGGTCATCTTTAGAGTGAAGCTCCACAGCCGCCCTCGGATAGTCATCCTTCACCAAGATCGCCTCGCACCTTACTTAGTACAGACCAGGCTACCGGGGTCCAGGGAGGGGGTAAGGACACTGCTGGATCAAAGCCAACCTCCCTGGATGTCAGCAAGGAGCTACCATTAGAGCACCTTGTTTTGGGCCAGGGAGGGGGCGGGGACACTGGGTTTACAGAGCTGCCCTCCCTGGCCAGGAATGGAAACAGCGGTGACGTCGACGTCGACGGTGGGGGCTCAGACCCAGCGGATGCAGAGCCGCCCCCGTCATCCATCAGCAGCCCGCGGCAAGGAGCAGCCCGGGATGGGAGAGGTGCTCGGCGGAAGAAACTCTCATGGTGGATGGACCCATCCACATGGGATTTGGGTTAGGCCAACGGGACGTTGGTCTTTCAAGGAAGGAGGCAGTGTGGCGAATTCAACTAGAGTGTTCCTGCTCCAAGTTCATTTGCATGTTACCCACGATGCAACTGAAATGTCGATGTTTTGGTTATGTTGTGGGCTATTGAACACGTTAAAAACGGGCATATCTGTTACAGATAGCGGGGATGCGGTGCAAGGTGATGGGGACGTTACGAGAGAAGTTGATTAGACAACATGCTATTTCCCACCATGAGGGTAAAGAGTAGGCAAATAGATAAGGTCGCTTCTGTGGCCAAGAAAAGGATCAAGCTGAGACCAAAACGAATTTGTGACTGTTATGACTAGCTTGGCTTGCGGTCATTAAAAGCTTGCTTGCTAACTCTGAAAGGTTTGCTGAGAAGTCCATTATTTGACCACGTGGAAATATCATCATGTTAATTTTATGTCAACCCATTTGGCCCCGTTACACTGGGAGGAGCCATTACATATGAAGCCCCTGCCCCCCCCAAAAAAAAACAAAACAAACAAAAACAAAACAAAAATAAAAAATGATGTCAGTCATTTATTTGCGACTGTTGTGCGGACTGTGTGTGTTGAGCAGCGACCCCCGGTACACCCTTGTTACAGTCGTTTTTGCTGACCCGGAGGTTGTACTGTCAAGCAAGCGCCACAAACAACGCGCGCGGACAGCCTGGACACGGCAGCACTGGCACATCCTACAAGATTAATAAAGTGTGAGTATTAATCATATACGTTTTGATGCAAGCTGTGCCTTGCCCCTTTAAGGAGAGGGCTTAGTGGGTATTGTGTGTGTGTGTGGGGGGGGTGATGTAGACGCAGCCGTGTGTGTGTGTGTGTGTCTGTGTATTTTCTGTTTGTAGCCGCAGCCGCGGAGACGCTAGTTTGCCGACAGATAGGAAGGTAGCCACCGTTA
This sequence comes from Lampris incognitus, assembly GCF_029633865.1. NCBI lineage: Eukaryota > Metazoa > Chordata > Actinopteri > Lampriformes > Lampridae > Lampris > Lampris incognitus. Next base: position 232,953 of record NW_026611585.1, on the reverse strand, counting down.
CCAGTGATGATTTGTATGCATCACAGGGAGAGAGGGAGGGAGGGAGGGAGGGAGGCTGCCGTGTGTTAAATGGGACTGCAGTGCAGGGCAGTGGCCGGCCCGTTCTCCACCGCGGAGTTGGTCCGGACTCTTTATGAAGTTGTTACCAGCTACGAGCCAGGCTAAGCTAAATAGACTAGCGAGACACCCACCGGAGGCTTCCAACTACGGTTCGGAGCCGCGACGCTGGAGAGGTAACAGTACTAGACGTGCTGCTGCACTAGACGTTTTGTTGTTTTGTTGTGTTAAGTTACAAGTAAAGCTGAGCGTCGCTGTGTAAGTTACCTTTTACCTAATCAACGTTAGCCAACTTGCTAAGTAGGCTGTTGCTCTGCGTGCGCGTTTTCATTTTTGGGGTAGCATGCGGCGATAGCTTTTGTTAAAAAGCATGCTAATTTGTCCTGGGAATCAGTGGAGGCTGATGGAAGTGCCCCATTTGTATCTTAACTGTCATCTTCTTCTCTCTATAGACACTGTGGGACCTGAGCAGGACCCAAACAGACCTCACCTACGATGCAGTCCCAGGTAGACCAGTATAGTATGGTCTATAATAGCAGATCATGATCCAGCTCAAGGTTATTGTAGTTCACTAAAACTGAACTAAAACCAGGTGTGAAAAGAGAAGAAAAAAAAACAAAAAAAAACGTTTCAGTTCACTGAAATAAAAATAAAACTTGACTTTAGAGGAGCAAGAAGAGGAAGCGAGTGAAGGCAGAGCCGAAGATCAAATGGTGGAAGTTGAAGAAGGAAAACTGTTGTGTGGAGTTCAGGCAGGGGTTAAGACAGGCACTGGGTGGATAGTGGAGAGTTGCCGGACGGCTGGGCAACCACTGCAGAAATAGTGAGGGAGACAGCTAGGAAGGTACTTGGTGTGTCGGCAGGACAGAGGAAGGAAGACAAGGAGACTTGGTGGTGGAGTGAGGAAGTACAGCAAAGTATACAGAAGAAGAGGTTGGCAAAGAAGAAATGGGATAGTCAGAGAGATGAAGAAAGTAGACAGGAGTACAAGGAGACACAGCTTAAAGCTAAGAGAGGTGGCAAAGGCAAAAGGCGTATGGTGAGTTGTATGACAGGTTAGACACTAAGGAAGGAGAAAAGGACTTGTACCGATTGGCTAGACAGAGGGACCGAGCTGCAAAGGATGTGCAGCAGCTTAGGGTGATGAAGGATAGAGATGGAAATGTGCTGACGAGCGAAGAGTGTGCTGAGAAGGTGGAAGGAGTACATTGGGGGGCTGATGAATGAAGAAAATGAGAGAGAGAGAGCAGGTTGGATGATGTGGGGATAGTGAATCAGGAAGTGCAGTGGATTAGCAAGGAGGACGTGAGGGCAGCTATGAAGAGGATGAAGAGTGGCAAGGCAGCTGGTCCTGATGACATACCTGTGGAGGCATGGAGATGTTTAGGAGAGATGGCAGTGGGGTTTTTAACTAGATTGTTTAACTCAAACTTGGAAAGGGAGAGGATGCCTGAGGAGTGGAGAAGAAGCATACCGGTACCGATTTTCAAGAACCAGGGCGATGTGCAGAACTGTAGCAACTACAGAGGTATAAAGTTGATCAGCCACAGCATGAAGATTTGGGAAAGAGTAATCGAAGCTAGGTTAAGAGGAGGAGAGGTGACGATTAGCGAGCGGCAGTATGGTTTCATGCCACGAAAGAGCACCACAGATGCGATGTTTGCTTTGAGAATGTTGATGGAGAAGTATAGAGAAGGCCAGAAGGAGTTACATTGTGTCTTTGTAGATTTAGAGAACGCATAAGCCAGGGTGCCGAGAGAGGAGATGTGGTATTGTATGAGGAAGCCGGGAGTTGCCGAGAAGTATGTAGGAGTGGTGCAGGATATGCACGTGGAAGTGTGACAGTGGCGAGGTGACAGATGGGTTCAAGGTGGAGGTGGGATTACATCAAGGATCGGCTCTGAGCCCCTTCTTGTTTGCAATGGTGATGGACAGGTTGACGGATGAGATCAGGCAGGAGTCTCCATGGACGATGATGTTCGCGGATGACATTGTGATCTGTGGCGAGAGTAGGGTGCAGGTGGAGGAGAGCCTGGAGATGTGGAGGTATGCACTGGAGAGAAGAGGAATGAAAGTCAGTAGGAGCAAGACGGAATACCTGTGTGTGAAAGAGAGGGAAGACAGTGGAATGGTCAGGAGTGGAGGTGACGAAGGCATATGACTTTAAATACTTGGGGTCAACAGTCCAAAGTAACGGGGAGTGCAGGAGAGAGGTGAAGAAGAGAGTGCAGGTAGGGCGGAGAAGAATGTCAGGAGTGATTTGCGACAGAAGGGTGCCAGCAAGAGTTAAAGGGAAGGTTTACAAGATGGTTGTGAGACCAGCTACGTTGTATGGTTTGGAGACAGTGGCACTGACGAAAAGACAGCAGGAGGCGGAGCTGGAGGTGGCAGAGTTGAAGACGCTAAGGTTTTCACTGGGAGTGACGAAGAAGCACAGGATTAGGCACGATTATATTAGAGGGACCGCTCAAGTCGGACGGTTTGGAGACAAAGCAAGAGAGGCAAGATTGAGATGGCTTGGACATGTGTGGAGGAGAGATGCTGATTATGGAGCTGCCAGGGAAGAGAAGAAGAGGAAGGCCAAAGAGGAGGTTTATGGATGTGGTGAGGGAAGACATGCAGGTGGCTGGTGTGACAGAGGAAGACGCAGAAGACAGGAAGAAATGGAAACGGATGATCCGCTGTGGCGACCCCTAACGGGAGCAGCCGAAAGTAGTAGATCTATGTCATATGTACATTATTTACAATTAGTTCATAAGTCATTCATAATTCATGTGTGATTTCGTCATTCCTAGGTTATGTGCAGCTATTTACATGCAGTTATGTAGCCTACAATTATTATTTACATGCAGTCATGTGCAGTTATTTACATATGTTATGTAGTTATGTCATAGACATGTGATAACATTTTATAATTTATGCAATGTTTATTGAAACATTCTTTCTCTGTATTGCCCCCCTATACAGTTTTACAAAAAGGTTTGAATTCTCAAAGTTCTTCAGTAAAGTTCCTCAACTTGGACTGGGACTCTGTATTTCTTTGGGATTCTTCATGTTGGCTATCTGTCCGCCTGTCTATACATGGACACAAATACGTAGGACAGAATAGGCGGTCTTCTCGTTCCCCCCCGCCGTTTAAAGAAAAAAAAATGTGTGTCTTTTTCTATCTTATTCCTCAAGGGTTAAAACCTCAACTAGGGCTTCTTGTTACCTTTCCAGGGTACAAGCCACAACTAGGGTTACCTGGCAGAATTCGGGTTTGAGGTTAAGATTGGGGTTAAGCCAGGGGAAAGGGTACCCACATCCGGCAACTCGTCAGGCGCTGGCATAATAGGTGTATGTTATGTGCAGTAGATTGGATGATTGTATGACCGCCTGGCCAGCAGGTGGAGTCACGGAGGCACCAATCTCAGTAATATGAGGCGCATAGATGACGTCGGCATGCAGCGCAGGCGATTCTGAACGGTGCAAATAAACGAAGCACATGGCTGCATGGAGTTGAGCTCCCGAAAAATACAAGAGTTAATTAAATGCGATAAAGTGGAAACGGTTAATTTAAATGCGATAAAGTGGAAACGTTGTAGAACCAGCATCATCACAGCTCAGTACTGCACGTGTACAGCACGTGTACAGCCAGTGTATGGTCCCACAGCTGTGGTCAGCATCACGTCAGATGTCACGCTCTCCACAAAAGGCGGCCCCCCACGCCGTTGTCACGGGAAACGTGACGCGACATCCGGCAAACGCGCGCCCTCCCCATAGACGGAAAAAAACAGGAAGGGGGAGAAAAAAAGAAAAAAAAAAGACAAAAGGGGACAGTGTGTTTTTTCCAGAGACGGGTTCGGGTTAGAGTTATAGGACCGTGTGTCCGAGGAAAGTGACGTGTTGTTGACAAAATTGGAGTTTGGAGAGAGTAGCTTGGTGACCTTCTTGGGCCAGATGGCGTAAGAGAGAGACCGAGTCACAGCTGCACTGCGTTGTGGTGGGGGCACAAAGCAGGAGGTCGTCGACGTACTGCCATAGGGTTGAGCCGCGCGTCAGCGTAAGTGTGCTAAGGCTGTCTCGAAGCGCCCCGTTGTAGATCGTGGGGCTTTCACAATAGCCCTGACACAGCCTTGTCCATGTGTAAGGCCGACCGTCAAATAGGAACGCAAACCAGAACTGGCCGTTAGGATGAACAGGGACGCTGAAGAAAGCGTTGGCAAGGTCCACAACGGTAAACCGCCGTGCAGAAGGGGGAACCTGAGACATAAGGGTGTAGGGATTGGGGACGCAGGGCATGCGGGCCCTGACAGCTGCATTTACTGCCTGAAGGTCTTGAACGAACCCCCATTCAGTGGGCTGTCCGGGTGGGCGTATCTTCTTCACGGGGAAGATGGGAGTGGAAACCGGGGAGGTGGGGCAAGGGACAATTATGCCCTTGACACGCAAGGCATTGAATACAGGGCAGATGCCATTAACCGCTTCCGGTTTCAAAGGGTACTGAGGTTGGTGGGGACGGAAGTCGGATTTCGGGGTAATGATGACGGGCTCACAATTACGTATGAGACCTACATCCTATTTCCCGTCAGCCCAAAGATGGGAGGGGATGTTGTGAAGCTGCGGAGCAAGTGCAGTGTGTGTGTGTGTGTGTGTGTGTGTGTGTGTGTGTGTGTGCCAGTGTATGGGCCTCAGTCACTGATGGTGAGGGGGCGGACAGAGCCAACATTCGTGACGTCACCGCAACGGTGGCGCTGACGTCTACCCGGTATAATTTTAGTGAGGGGGACCAGTCGCGTGAAGAGTCGGCGGGAAGCCAATCTGACGCCAGAGAAGCTTGTCGCGCGAGTGGACCCGTATCTGTCCACTGGGAACCCCGTGGTTTTACCAAGGAGACGTGCGGGACCGAGTCATCAACTGAAAACAACGCAGTTTGGTCGGTGTCTAATGTACACGTGACATGAGCGGTGCAGTGTAGGTTGTCCGCTGTCATGTAGGTCGATGCGTCCCCTGTTGTGGTGTGTGAGCAAGGGAGCAGAGCCACTGTGTGTATTGGGAGGCGGTAGGAGCCCACATGTAGACCCGTAGAGGGAGGGCGGGGTTATGTGTATGCAAAAAAATATTCGCTGCTGGTAACGAAGTGATGTACAGCCCTGATGAGGTGGAAACAACAGAGATGCCCAGTTGGATCATGCCATCTCCATCCAGCAAATTAAATGGGCAGTTATCAGAAATCAAAACAGGCAATTTTGTTGATGAGCTGTCATCCAGGCAAACAAGCGCACAGGAATGGATAATGGCTCCGTGACACACGTACCACTCGCAACAGTGGAGAGGACCGTTTGGCCGCTCCGTGTTAACCGTGGCCGGCCGATAGGCGGTTCTCACCACCGTTCGTGTGGCTCCCGTGTCTAACAAGAAAGGCAGCTCAGCATTTGCAAGACGCAAGGTTATCATTGGCAGTTTTCGGAAAGCTAGCTCATGAGATACATACTGTCCAACTGGGGAAGCTAACAGCAAAGCAGAGTCTTCATTGCAAATCAGTGTATTTGGTTGTGTCTGTGCATTCATACGACCTGATGTGGCAGCAGATGTGTCCAGGACCCCCACCTCCTCCTCCCGTGTCGCCTGTCAGTCCGAACCCCGGTATGAGCCTCCCCGTGGGGCCCACTGGTTGTGAGGTCCGTTGCTCCATCCTCGGCCTCTTCCGCGCCTTTGGTTGATGCCCTTCACGGAGTGGACAGTCTTCAGCCCAGTGACCGGGCTGGCCACATGTGAAGCAGCAGTCGTCACCCGGTTGGGGGCCGCTGGGCTGGGCGTGTTGTCACGGGTTCTGACATCGTGAACGGTCCCCGGGTCTGTCCTGTTGCACAGGTTAGTAGGGTGAAGGAAGCCGCTGCGCTACCATGGAGGAGAGAGAGAGAGGTGCGATGTTTGTCCTGAGCCTGCCTTGCCTTCTGTTCTTCTTCCTTTTTCGGCATTTGATCGTGGGCATGATCAGCATGTCTCAGCAAGTCTTCCAGTCGTCTCTTTCCGTATCCTACGCAGTGTGTTTCTATGGCTTTCCTAACTCCGTCCTGCAGGCCGGCCAGGAAATGTTTGCAGAGGTGAGTTTCCCATTGGCCCCTCGCCGTGGACGGGGGAGAGAGAATTGGTGGCGGTTGGGGTGTTGGTGGTGGTGGTGGTGTCAGACGGGGTGTCGGTGGTGGTCCCAGGATCGGTCTCATGGCGCCGCGTTGTTGGACAGGTTGTTGGACGCACCCGGAGTCGTCAGAGGGGTGTCCCAAAGACATCGCTATGAGCTGCGGATATAAGGAAGACAAAAGGAGAGAGAGAGGCTGGCTGCCATGTGAGTATGGCGGAGGGGTGGATGTCAGAGATGGAATAGGAGAGGTGTGTGAGAACGGGTCTTTGGTTGATACGTGAGCTGTCGTATCTCTGTCTTTACCGAGTCGTCGCTGCGCGTCACAGTCCTCTGTAGCCTTTTTCTTTCCCTACTTTCACACTCTTTCTCCCACATTCCCAAAATTCTTTCTTGCTCTGCCATATACTCTAACCATGTTGTAGGAATCTTTTTCCTTTCTAAGACCTTCGCTTTTCCCTTTTCCATGGACTGTCGGACTTTCATTAGTTTATTCTTGCTCAAAGTTCCTTCAACAGGAAACCCATGATCCTGCATCCAGTCTAAAACATATTTTACCGAGTCTTCACCATATTTCCTTATCACTCATTATCTGATAGATCGGACCCTCCATATTTATCGGGGGCAGTTTACTGCCCTTGTTTCCCTTTTATTTTCTTTTTTTCCCCTCAAAATTCACTTGATCCTTCCAAATGACCACTTCTATTAGTGCGAGACCGAGGGTGAACAGCCGCTTAATTGTCAGTGCACGACCTCATCTGGTTTCAATAGTACGCGTTTTAAATGATCATTTTATCCTTTAAAGAATTCTGCTTACCCGTGCGATGAATCTCCCAGGGTTTTGCTGAGGGATCTCAGCGACACCGAACAAACGGACCACCCGCCTCTCCCTTTCTTCTTCTCAAACCTGGTGAGGTTATTGGGAGATCGGTGACTATGTTCTTGTCCCGAGATGATCGGTCAGCCGGTTGTCCGTCTGGCGGGGCGACGTGAGATCCCGCTTCTGACACCAAATTGTTGTGGATTTTCCTTTATCCTTTTAATGGGCTCTTGCCCCAGCAACCTCTGGGGAGAATAATCATCGGACAAATATTAAAGAAAACAGAGAATCTTTAATGCATCTTCAGATGGAGAGACATAAGGCCACACAGAGGTTTGTCTGTGAGGATATGCTCTGCCTCTGAGCTGGAGATAGTGGTTTTTTATAGAACAGTCCGTCGCGTCATACACTATGTTTCCTGCGTCAACTAAGGTGTAATCTTACAAAGGAATGAAGGAAACATCTACGTTAATCACGTTCTGTGCCTCGTGAGTGTCTGTACGCCTGTTGCACTTGTCTTTTGCTGTACCTGGCCGTTCCTGGGATGCGGCAACGGGGAGGCAAGCATAGTAACAGTTGCTATGTGGCCCCATGGAAGGTACGCATGAGAACAATGGTTATGTGTGTCTGCAGTGAGTGAGAAGTTTCATACACACAGACAAGTGGAAAACTACAGAGTACATACGGAGTGCATATGGAGAACATTTTGTACTCCACATACATCACCAACATCCTGCTCAGCTCTCCCCTTCTCAGCCTCCTCCTGCTCAGCTGCACCACTCTCCTCTCAGAGCCTCACCGCAGCCACATCGTGATGACACGACTGGTACGAATGACATTGCGAGGTACTTGGTGCGCCGAGAGCTTGTGAATTCCGGTCTCATCCAGTTCAACGAGCGCCCAGAAAATTATTGGGCATGGAAGTCCTCTTTCTTCAACGCCATTGAAGGACTGAACTTAACTGCCAGCGAGGAGCTCGACCTCTTGACAAAGTCGTTAGGAAAAGAGTTCTCAGAGCACGTTACAAGGATTCGCTATGTGCACGTCGCCGACCCTGTAGTGGGCCTACAACATGTCTGGGAACGCCTAGAAGAGTGCTCGCCTGAAGTGATCGAGAGAGCGCTCTTCGAGAGGATAGAGAACTTTCCAAAAATCTCTCAGAAAGACCCCGTAAATTTGAGGGAACTGGGAGACCTGCTGATGGAGTTAGACTCTGCTAAGTGTGAGGGCTACCTGCCGGGGCTCTCGTACCTGGACACCGCCAGGGGTGTCAACCCGATCGTTGAGAAGCTGCCACACAGTCTACAAGAGAGGTGGATAACTAAGGGTTCCCAGTACAAAGAGCAGCACCATGCCCCCCCCCCCCATTCACCTTCTTCGCAGACTTCCTCTGCAGCGAGGCACACAGAAGAAACGACCCCAGCTTTACTCTCCCTTCAGCTCCCTCGAAAAAGTCCAACAAGTCCTCCACAGGGTTCTCAAAACATGAGCGATCAGAAAAGGTATCAAGACACGCCAAAAGGCATGTCTCCACCCACAAGACAGAGGTCTCAACAAACCGCTCAGCTTCTCAGTCACGCAGTTCGAGCAGCATGCCTGGCGACAAAGGGAAACAATGTCTCATCCATCAGAAGCGCCATCCTCTAAAGAAATGTCGGGGTTTTCGAAGCAAGTCTCTTGAGGAGCGCAAAGCCTTTCTGAATGAGAATGGTGCCTGCTACAGGTGTTGCTCCTCCACAACTCACTTGGCGAAGAACTGTAAGGCAACTTTGAAGTGCAGCGAATGTGAGAGCGATGACCACATAGCGGCGCTCCACCCTGGACCTCCTCCACGGGACAAAAAAGACAAGGACCCCACCTCAGAGCATGGCGGGGAGAGTGAAGAGGAGGCGCCTCCACCAGCAGTCACCTCTAAATGCACAGCACACCCAGACAGAGCTAGTAACGTCTACATCGTCCTGGACGACCAGAGCAACAGATCTCTGGCGAGGTCTGATTTCTTCTACCTCATCCAAATCAGAGGTTCAGACTCACCGTACACCCTGCGTTGCGTACATGTGCAGGAGTCACCGAGACATATGGAAGAAGAGCCACAGGGTTCTTGGCGGAGTCGTTGGATGGAAAAAACAAGTGTGCTGCTTCCAACACTCATTGAGTGCAACCATATGCCTGACGATCGGTCAGAAATCCCGACCCCAGAAGCTGCACAGCACCAGAGCCACCTGAAGTCCATCGCCGTGAACTTGACTTCTCCTCAGGGCTCCAAGCAGTGAAAAGAAAAATGGCATAAAATCAAGAGATTTTGAGAACCAAAGTTTGGCTGCGTCAGTAGTCACGTGACATACTGGATGGAAAAATAGTCTTTGGTTTTAAGTCAGTCAAATACATTGAACCAATGAGGCCCTGATTTCCATTGAATTAAAGTGATTTTAATACATATATAGACCCAAAATATCATAAATACCATTATATCGGGTCCAATCAAATAAAAAACACGCTTTAATTGAATGGCAGCATATGATCACTTTTTACTGTGTGGATGCAAACAGTGAAACTTATGTAACCCCTTTTTCACTGGCGGGTGAAGTAATACTTGGGGTAGTATTGGTCGAGGATCAATGACCACACCGTGTTATAGAACTCAGGTTTAATCGTGGCTCAGTAGGCAGACGTAATAACCATACGTGGTAGTGGTGTAACCATAATAACAGTCCGGGTAGTACATAACACCTAGTGTAGTTCCAGTGGATATACATGGCGTTATATCACTACAACCAGCTGCACTGATGTTTGCTCGGGAGCTACAGACGCCTGTGGATCTGGTCTTTGGCAAGCCGCCAAACCCACCAGTACGAGTGCCGCCGGGCCAGGACTATGTAGACGCACTACAGGACCGGATGGAGGCTCCTCATCAGCAGGCTCCAGAGAATATGGCTTCTGCAGGGGAAAGGCAGAAGAGAGCCTATGATGTACGTTGCCACCGCAAAGAGTACCAGCAGGGGGACAACGTATGGGTGTATAACCCACGGCGAACGAAGGGACGGTCCCCAAAGCTGAACAGCAACTGGGAGGGGCCCTGCCTCATCCTGAAGAGGATCTCAGAGGTCATCTATAGAGTGAAGCTCCACAGCCGCCCTCGGATAGTCATCCTTCACCAAGATCGCCTCGCACCTTACTTAGTACAGACCAGGCTACCGGGGTCCAGGGAGGGGGTAAGGACACTGCTGGATCAAAGCCAACCTCCCTGGATGTCAGCAAGGAGCTACCATTAGAGCACCTTGTTTTGGGCCAGGGAGGGGGCGGGGACACTGGGTTTACAGAGCTGCCCTCCCTGGCCAGGAATGGAAACAGCGGTGACGTCGACGTCGACAGTGGGGGCTCAGACCCAGCGGATGCAGAGCCGCCCCCGTCATCCATCAGCAGCCCGCGGCAAGGAGCAGCCCGGGATGGGAGAGGTGCTCGGCGGAAGAAACCCTCATGGTGGATGGACCCATCCACATGGGATTTGGGTTAGGCCAACGGGACGTTGGTCTTTCAAGGAAGGAGGCAGTGTGGCGAATTCAACTAGAGTGTTCCTGCTCCAAGTTCATTTGCATGTTACCCACGATGCAACTGAAATGTCGATGTTTTGGTTATGTTGTGGGCTATTGAACACGTTAAAAACGGGCATATCTGTTACAGATAGCGGGGATGCGGTGCAAGGTGATGGGGACGTTACGAGAGAAGTTGATTAGACAACATGCTATTTCCCACCATGAGGGTAAAGAGTAGGCAAATAGATAAGGTCGCTTCTGTGGCCAAGAAAAGGATCAAGCTGAGACCAAAACGAATTTGTGACTGTTATGACTAGCTTGGCTTGCGGTCATTAAAAGCTTGCTTGTTAACTCTGAAAGGTTTGCTGAGAAGTCCATTATTTGACCACGTCAAAATATCATCATGTTAATTTTATGTCAACCCATTTGGCCCCGTTACACTGGGAGGGGCCATTACATATGAAGCCCCTGCCCCCCCCCCCCAAACAAAAACAAACAAAAACAAAACAAAAATAAAAAATGATGTCAGTCATTTATTTGCGACTGTTGTGCGGACTGTGTGTGTTGAGCAGCGACCCCCGGTACACCCTTGTTACAGTCGTTTTTGCTGACCCGGAAGTTGTACTGTCAAGCAAGCGCCACAAACAACGCGCGCGGACAGCCTGGACACGGCAGCACTGGCACATCCTACAAGATTAATAAAGTGTGAGTATTAATCATATACGTTTTGATGCAAGCTGTGCCTTGCCCCTTTAAGGAGAGGGCTTAGTGGGTATTGTGTGTGTGTGTGGGGGGGGTGATGTAGACGCAGCCGTGTGTGTGTGTGTGTGTCTGTGTATTTTCTGTTTGTAGCCGCAGCCGCGGAGACGCTAGTTTGCCGACAGATAGGAAGGTAGCCACCGTTACCAGTGATGATTTGTATGCATCACAGGGAGAGAGGGAGGGAGGGATGGAGGGAGGGAGGCTGCCGTGTGTTAAATGGGACTGCAGTGCAGGGCAGTGGCCGGCCCGTTCTCCACTGCAGAGTTGGTCCGGACTCTTTATGAAGTTGTTACCAGCTACGAGCCAGGCTAAGCTAAATAGACTAGCGAGACACCCACCGGAGGCTTCCAACTACGGTTCGGAGCCGCGACGCTGGAGAGGTAACAGTACTAGACGTGCTGCTGCACTAGACGTTTTGTTGTTTTGTTGTGTTAAGTTACAAGTAAAGCTGAGCGTCGCTGTGTAAGTTAGCTTTTACCTAATCAACGTTAGCCAACTTGCTAAGTAGGCTGTTGCTCTGCGTGCGCGTTTTCATTTTTGGGGTAGCATGCGGCGATAGCTTTTGTTAAAAAGCATGCTAATTTGCCCTGGGAATCAGTGGAGGCTGATGGAAGTGACCCATTTGTATCTTAACTGTCATCTTCTTCTCTCTATAGACACTGTGGGACTTGAGCAGGACCCAAACAGACCTCACCTACGATGCAGTCCCAGGTAGACCAGTATAGTATGGTCTATAATAGCAGATCATGATCCAGCTCAAGGTTATTGTAGTTCACTAAAACTGAACTAAAACCAGGTGTGAAAAGAGAAGAAAAAAAAAACATTTCAGTTCACTGAAATAAAAATAAAACTTGACTTTAGAGGAGCAAGAAGAGGAGGCGAGTGAAGGCAGAGCCGAAGATCAAATGGTGGAAGTTGAAGAAGGAAAACTGTTGTGTGGAGTTCAGGCAGGGGTTAAGACAGGCACTGGGTGGATAGTGGAGAGTTGCCGGACGGCTGGGCAACCACTGCAGAAATAGTGAGGGAGACAGCTAGGAAGGTACTTGGTGTGTCGGCAGGACAGAGGAAGGAAGACAAGGAGACTTGGTGGTGGAGTGAGGAAGTACAGCAAAGTATACAGAAGAAGAGGTTGGCAAAGAAGAAATGGGATAGTCAGAGAGATGAAGAAAGTAGACAGGAGTACAAGAAGACACAGCTTAAAGCTAAGAGAGGTGGCAAAGGCAAAAGGCGTATGGTGAGTTGTATGACAGGTTAGACACTAAGGAAGGAGAAAAGGACTTGTACCGATTGGCTAGACAGAGGGACCGAGCTGCAAAGGATGTGCAGCAGCTTAGGGTGATGAAGGATAGAGATGGAAATGTGCTGACGAGCGAAGAGAGTGTGCTGAGAAGGTGGAAGGAGTACATTGGGGGGCTGATGAATGAAGAAAATGAGAGAGAGAGAGCAGGTTGGATGATGTGGGGATAGTGAATCAGGAAGTGCAGTGGATTAGCAAGGAGGACGTGAGGGCAGCTATGAAGAGGATGAAGAGTGGCAAGGCAGCTGGTCCTGATGACATACCTGTGGAGGCATGGAGCTGTTTAGGAGAGATGGCAGTGGGGTTTTTAACTAGATTGTTTAACTCAATCTTGGAAAGGGAGAGGATGCCTGAGGAGTGGAGAAGAAGCATACCGGTACCGATTTTCAAGAACCATGGCGATGTGCAGAACTGTAGCAACTACAGAGGTATAAAGTTGATCAGCCACAGCATGAAGATTTGGGAAAGAGTAATCGAAGCTAGGTTAAGAGGAGGAGAGGTGACGATTAGCGAGCGGCAGTATGGTTTCATGCCACGAAAGAGCACCACAGATGCGATGTTTGCTTTGAGAGTGTTGATGGAGAAGTATAGAGAAGGCCAGAAGGAGTTACATTGTGTCTTTGTAGATTTAGAGAACGCATAAGCCAGGGTGCTGAGAGAGGAGATGTGGTATTGTATGAGGAAGCCGGGAGTTGCCGAGAAGTATTTAGGAGTGGTGCAGGATATGCACGTGACAGTGTGACAGTGGCGAGGTGACAGATGGGTTCAAGGTGGAGGTGGGATTACATCAAGGATCGGCTCTGAGCCCCTTCTTGTTTGCAATGGTGATGGACAGGTTGACGGATGAGATCAGGCAGGAGTCTCCATGGACGATGATATTCACGGATGACATTGTGATCTGTAGCGAGAGTAGGATGCAGGTGGAGGAGAGCCTGGAGATGTGGAGGTATGCACTGGAGAGAAGAGGAATGAAAGTCAGTAGGAGCAAGACGGAATACCTGTGTGTGAAAGAGAGGGAAGACAGTGGAATGGTCAGGAGTGGAGGTGACGAAGGCATATGACTTTAAATACTTGGGGTCAACAGTCCAAAGTAACGGGGAGTGCAGGAGAGAGGTGAAGAAGAGAGTGCAGGTAGGGCAGAGAAGAGTGTCAGGAGTGATTTGCGACAGAAGGGTGCCAGCAAGAGTTAAAGGGAAGGTTTACAAGATGGTTGTGAGACCAGCTACGTTGTATGGTTTGGAGACAGTGGCACTGACGAAAAGACAGCAGGAGGCGGAGCTGGAGGTGGCAGAGTTGAAGACGCTAAGGTTTTCACTGGGAGTGACGAAGAAGCACAGGATTAGGCACGATTATATTAGAGGGACCGCTCAAGTTGGACGGTTTGGAGACAAAGCAAGAGAGGCAAGATTGAGATGGCTTGGACATGTGTGGAGGAGAGATGCTGAGTATACTGGGAGAAGGATGCCGATTATGGAGCTGCCAGGGAAGAGAAGAAGAGGAAGGCCAAAGAGGAGGTTTATGGATGTGGTGAGGGAAGACATGCAGGTGGCTGGTGTGACAGAGGAAGACGCAGAAGACAGGAAGAAATGGAAACGGATGATCCGCTGTGGCGACCCCTAACGGGAGCAGCCGAAAGTAGTAGATCTATGTCATATGTACATTATTTACAATTAGTTCATAAGTCATTCATAATTCATGTGTGATTTCGTCATTCCTAGGTTATGTGCAGCTATTTACATGCAGTTATGTAGCCTACAATTATTATTTACATGCAGTCATGTGCAGTTATTTACATATGTTATGTAGTTATGTCATAGACATGTGATAACATTTTATAATTTATGCAATGTTTATTGAAACATTCTTTCTCTGTATTGCCCCCCTATACAGTTTTACAAAAAGGTTTGAATTCTCAAAGTTCTTCAGTAAAGTTCCTCAACTTGGACTGGGACTCTGTATTTCTTTGGGATTCTTCATGTTGGCTATCTGTCCGCCTGTCTATAAATGGACACAAATACGTAGGACAGAATAGGCGGTCTTCTCGTTCCCCCCCGCCATTTAAAGAAAAAAAAATTGTGTGTCTTTTTCTATCTTATCCCTCAAGGGTTAAAACCTCAACTAGGGCTTCTTGTTACCTTTCCAGGGTTCAAGTCACAACTAGGGTTACCTGGCAGAATTCGGGTTTAAGGTTAAGATTGGGGTTAAGCCAGGGGAAAGGGTACCCCCCCATCCGGCCACTCGTCAGGCGCTGGCATAATAGGTGTACGTTATGTACAGTAGATTGGATGATTGTATGACCGCCTGGCCAGCAGGTGGAGCCATGGAGGCACCAATCTCAGTAATATGAGGCGCATAGATGACGTCATCATGCAGCGCAGGCGATTCTGAACGGTGGAAATAAACGAAGCACATGGTTGCATGGAGTTGAGCTCCCGAAAAATACAAGAGTTAATTAAATGCGATAAAGTGGAAACGGTTAATTTAAATGCGATAAAGTGGAAACGTTGTAGAACCAGCATCATCACAGCTCAGTACTGCACGTGTACAGCACGTGTACAGCCAGTGTATGGTCCCACAGCTGTGGTCAGCATCACGTCATTCAGCACGCTGTTGTTCAGCAAGCTGTGTGTACAGCTAGCCGTGTATCAGTCAACCAAACGACCAGCTTATGTTAGCTCATGTACAGTTTGGAAACAGCTAATGTTATCTTGTGTACAGGAGGAAATACATTGTCAACGAACATTTGTGTCATCTCGTCATTTATGGGTGGCGTTCACAACGCCGCTAAATCTCAACAATTGCGACAGATAGTAAATCTGTGTCAGTCCAAACGTTTGTAGTTCAAACGTTTACAATAGGTTAGAAATTTAAATCTGCATTCCCAAATAAATTGGAATTAACCTTGTACACTGTCCATCAAACAAGATGTTTAGATGGCGGCCACAGTCCCCCACCAACGAAAGTCGCGCGACGTTTCGGTTTTATGGAACCTTCTTCAGGCGAGGGCTTAGACTTTTCACGACCGGGCGGCATCTCGGTGGCCTTCTAAGGCTCGTAAAAATCAAATTAACAATCGGAAAAATAGCCAACATTAATCCAACTCACCGAACAGCGGGCGACGTAGCTCTGTGCCGGACTCCGACGAAAAGAGAGAATGAGGCTCCGCCTCTAAATATATACTGGGAAATATGACACCACTTCCGGTAGATGACAAGCTCTCCGGAAAAGGCGGCCCCCCACGCCGTTGTCACGGGAAACGTGACGCGACATCCGGCAAACGAGCGCCCTCCCCATAGACGGAAAAAAACAGAAAGGGGGAGAAAAAAAGAAAAAAGGGGACAGGGTTATTTTTCCAGAGACGGGTTAGGGTTATAGGACCGTGTGTCCGAGGAAAGTGACGTGTTGTTGACAAAATTGGAGTTTGGAGAGACTAGCTTGGTGACCTTCTTGTGCCAGATGGCGTAAGAGAGAGACCGAGTCACGGCTGCACTGCGTTGTGGTGGGGGCACAAAGCAGGAGGTCGTCGACGTACTGCCAAAAGGTTGAGCCGCGCGTCAGCGTAAGTGTGCTAAGGCTGTCTCGAAGTGCCCCGTTGTAGATCGTGGGTCTTTCACAATAGCCCTGACACAGCCTTGTCCATGTGTAAGGCCGACCGTCAAATAGGAACGCAAACCAGAACAGGGACGCTGAAGAAAGCGTTGGCAAGGTCCACAACGGTAAACCGCCGTGCAGAAGGGGGAACCTGAGACATAAGGGTGTAGGGATTGGGGACGCAGGGCGTGCGGGCCCTGACAGCTGCATTTACTGCCTGAAGGTCTTGAACGAACCTCCATTCAGTGGGCTGTCCGGGTGGGCGTATCTTCTTCGCGGGGAAGATGGGAGTGGAAACCGGGGAGGTGGGGCAAGGGACAATTATGCCCTTGACACGCAAGGCATTGAATACAGGGCAGATGCCATTAACCGCTTCCGGTTTCAAAGGGTACTGAGGTTGGTGGGGACGGAAGTCGGATTTCGGGGTAATGATGACGGGCTCACAATTACGTATGAGACCTACATCCTATTTCCCGTCAGCCCAAAGATGGGAGGGGATGTTGTGAAGCTGCGGAGCAAGTGCAGTGTGTGTGTGTGTGTATGGGCCTCAGTCACTGACGGTGAGGGGGCGGACAGAGCCAACATTCGTGACGTCACAGCAACGGTGGCGCTGACGTCTACCCGGTATAATTTTAGTGAGGGGTACCAGTCGCGTGAAGAGTCGGCGGGAAGCCAATCTGACGCCAGAGACGCTTGTCGCGCGAGTGGACCCGTATCTGTCCACTGGGAACCCCGTGGTTTTACCAAGGAGACGTGCGGGACCGAGTCATCAACCGAAAACAACGCAGTTTGGTCGGTGTCTAATGTACACGTGACATGAGCGGTGCAGTGTAGGTTGTCCGTTGTCATGTAGGTCGATGCGTCCCCTGTTGTGGTGTGTGAGCAAGGGAGCAGAGCCACTGTGTGTATTGGGAGGCGGTAGGAGCCCACATGTAGACCCGTAGAGGGAGGGCGGGGTTATGTGTATGCAAAAAAATATTCGCTGCTGGTAACGAAGTGATGTACAGCCCTGATGAGGTGGAAACAACAGAGATGCCCAGTTGGATCATGCCATCTCTATCCAGCAAATTAAATGGGCAGTTATCAGAAATTAAAACAGGCAATTTTGTTGATGAGCTGTCATCCAGGCAAACAAGCGCACAGGAACGGATAATGGCTCCGTGACACACGTACCACTCGCAACAGTGGAGAGGACCGTTTGGCCGCTCCGTGTTAACCGTGGCCGGCCGATAGGCGGTTCTCACCACCGTTCGTGTGGCTCCAGTGTCTAACAAGAAAGGCAGCTCAGCATTTGCAAGACGCAAGGTTATCATTGGCAGTTTTCGGAAAGCTAGCTCATGAGATACATACTGTCCAACTGGGGAAGCTAACAGCAAAGCAGAGTCTTCATTGCAAATCAGTGTATTTGGTTGTGTCTGTGCATTCATACGACCTGATGTGGCAGCAGATGTGTCCAGGACCCCCACCTCCTCCTCCCGTGTCGCCTGTCAGTCCGAACCCCGGTATGAGCCTCCCCGTGGGGCCCACTGGTTGTGAGGTCCGGTTCTCTATCTTCGGCCTCTTCCGCGCCTTTGGTTGATGCCCTTGACGGAGTGGACAGTCTTCAGCCCAGTGACCGGGCTGGCCACATGTGAAGCAGCAGTCGTCACCCGGTTGGGGGCCGCTGGGCTGGGCGTGTTGTCACGGGTTCTGACATCGTGAACGGTCCCCGGGTCTGTCCTGTTGCACAGGTTAGTAGGGTGAAGGAAGCCGCTGCGGCACCATGGAGGAGAGAGAGAGAGGTGCGATGTTTGTCCTGAGCCTGCCTTGCCTTCTGTTCTTCTTCCTTTTTCTGCATTTGATCGTGGGCATGATCAGCATGTCTCAGCAAGTCTTCCAGTCGTCTCTTTCCGTATCCTACGCAGTGTGTTTCTATGGCTTTCCTAACTCCGTCCTGCAGGCCGGCCAGGAAATGTTTGCAGAGGTGAGTGTTGTGGTTACACCGCCCCGAGCTGCCTCCCCGGCACGTTCAAGCCACTCCCCCAGCTCGGACGTGCCGGAAACATCCGAGCGCTCGGCTCGCGCTCTGAGGAGACGAGCGCTGCACTGCACCAGGTGTTTGCCATCATCCATCAGGCACACCTGTGGAAATCAGGCAGCCTTCTACAAGAAGCCTCCCAGAACGTCTCTCTGTGCTTCGACGTACTGAACCCTGAGGTAAAGTTCTGACAAGCCCTCCAGCGTTCCTTGCATTCTGTTTATTCCCCAGTGTCTTATCTTCGTGTCTCTGTTTCCTCCCAAGACTCTCCCTCCGCGATTTCCACGGCTCCCCGCGTCTCCCTCGTCCCCAGCGACCTTCACGTTTTCTCCCCAGACCTCTCCTGCGATCTCCCCCCTTGTCCCTCTATCTGGACCCCTCCTTTCGGACTCGACTTCCCGGATCTCGGACCTGGACTTTCTCGGACAACCCCTCTTGGATCACGGACTGAACTTTCTTGCCAGGTGCACGGACATTTTTTCAACACCTCCTGGTCATTTACATACCACACCACACATAGGCTAAAAACACTCACGCATAGTTATACACGCAAACCACGGGACACCACACATAGTTTATTCACACATCCCACTAACAGAACGCCTTTTTCACCATACATTTCCCTCCCACAATAAAACCCCCCTTTGTAGATTTAGAAGTCATCTCGTGTCTGTCTGTCTTGGGTTTCGCCACACGGGTCAGGTTCTGGTGCGCGAGCACAACAGAACGTCGGAGCCATTATGGACCCAGGCAAACCCAAGGAGCGGACGGTCCCTGTGACGCCCCAGAGCCCCGTCCCCCTAGAGGCAGTAGTAAGAAGTCACAGTTGCCAACTTGCCTCTCTCCGCTCAGAGCTCACTACTGCCTTCACTCGTGTCACCGCAGAGATCAGCGATCTTCAGTCCGGCTCCCAGGCCGTGACGAGCGCGTTAGATGCCCTCACCGCGCAGATCGCTGCACTCTCCACAGCGGTCTCCAGGATGAGCGACCACCCTGCCCTGGCCTCGGTCTCTGCCCCCAGCTCGGCCTTCGGTTTCCCCGTTCCTGGTCCCGACGTTCCCCCTCCTCCGAGTCAACCCCCACTGGACCCCCGTTGCGAGCCTAACTTCCCCTGCCCCAAGGCCTTTGGTGGGGAGTTCGAGCTGTGCAGGGGTTTCCTTGGTCAGTGTGAGCTCCTGTTCAAACACCAGCCAGCCAGGTATAGGACAGGAGAGACCAAGGTAGCCCTTGTCATGTCCCTCCTCACCGGCCAAGCCCTCAGCTGGGCCATAGCGGCGGTAGGCCATACCGAGCAGCTCGCCTCGGACTATGGTGCCTTCCGCCGCGAGTTCAATCTGGTGTTCGACCACCCAGCTGACGGGCAGGACGCTGCCGGCCGCCTCCATTCCATCCAACAGGGAGCCAGGTCGGTGGCAGATTATTCCTTGGAGGTAAGGATACTCGCGGCAGACAGTGGGTGGGATGACACTGCGCTCAAGAGCGCGTACAGGAGGGGGCTGAGCGACCCGTTCAAAGATCTCATCGTTCGGGACCGCCCTGCCTCCTTCAACGAACTCGTCACCCTCGCCCTCCAGATGGACGAACGGCTGCAGGAGCGGCCCCAGGAACGCGCCCCGCGCGCTGGCCCCTCCCATAGACTAACCCCCGTCCGTTCTACCGGTGACTTCCCTGGGTCAGCGTCCCGTGGGCTCTCTCCACCCTCACACTCCCCCTCGCAACCCTGGGTGGCTTCTGGATCCAGGCCGGAGGAGGAGCCCATGCAGTTGGGTCGGTCACGGCTCCCGCTGGAGGTTAGGGAGCAGAGGATGCGTGGCCACCTCTGCCTCTACTGCGGGAGGTCGGGCCACTACATCAAGGCCTGCCCGACTCGCCCAAAAAGGCCCGGCTCACTAGTGAGGGGTGTCCTAGTGAGCCTGACGACCCTTCCTCAGCCCCAGCCCAAGAAGGAGCACAACCACCTTTTTCCGGTCACTCTCACCTGGGGTAACGACTCACTGTCTGTTGGTGCACTCCTGGATTTGGGGGCGGACGAGTGTTTGATGGACATCTCGCTGGCCCGGCAGGCCGGCATTCCACTCGTCCCCCTAGACACACCCCTCACAGCCCAAGCCCTAGATGGTCGTTCACTTGGTAAGATCACACATAGCACTGCTTCCCTCACCCTCACCCTTTCGGGTAATCACGTGGAAGCTATCCGTTTCTTGGTTTTGCACGCCCCCACAGCGCCCCTGGTGTTAGGAAGACCGTGGTTGGAACGGCACGATCCCTACATCTCTTGGTCTACTGGGCGGATTTTGGGTTGGAGCGTTGCGTGTCATGCCAACTGCCTTCGCTCCGCCCACTCCCCGTCCAGCGGCCTCAGACCCGTGCCTCCTCCCACGGATCTCACTGGTGTTCCTCCCATTTATCACGATTTAGCCCCTGTATTTAGTAAAGACAGTGCACTTTCCCTCCCCCTCACCGTCCCTATGATTGTGCCATAGATCTCTTTCCCGGGGCCGCCCTTCCCACCGGTCGGTTGCATAACCTCTCCGTCCCGGAGAAGGAGGCTATGCGCAATTATATCACAGAGTCCCTGGCCTCAGGAATCATAAGGCCCTCGTCTTCCCCGGTGGCAGCGGGCTTCTTTTTTGTGGCAAAGAAGGAGGGCAGCCTGAGGCCTTACATAGATTATCGAATCCTAAATAACATCACGGTGAAAAATAAATATCCACTCCCCCTTATGAGTTCCACGTTCGAGCCACTCACTCACGCCACGGTGTTCACGAAGCTGGACCTGCGCAGCGCGTACCACCTGGTGCGCATCCGGGAAGGGGATGAATGGAAGACGGCCTTCAACACCCACCTAAGGCATTTCGAATACCTCGTTATGCCCTTCGGCCTCACCAACGCCCCGGCCGTCTTCCAGGCGTTGGTCAACGACGTGCTCCGGGACATGCTGAACACGTTCGCGTTGGTGTACCTGGATGACATCCTCGTGTTCTCCAGGACTGAGGAGGAACACCACCAGCATGTCCGCCTGGTCCTCCAACGGCTGCTGGAGAACAGGCTCTTCGTGAAAGCCGAGAAGTGCGTGTTCCACTCCGCCTCCGTGGAGTTCCTTGGCCACATCGTGGAGAAGGGGCTCGTCCGCACTGACCCCAGGAAGACCCGAGCGGTGGAGGAGTGGGCACGGCCCACTAACAGGACGCAAATCCAGCGCTTCCTGGGGTTTGCAAACTTCTACCGGCGCTTCATCAGGGGGTTCAGCCGTGTGGCCGCCCCCCTCACTGCACTCACCTCCAACCTCCGCCCCTTCTCCTGGACCTCGGAGGCAGAAGCCGCCTTTTGGCCCTGAAGAGGCTGTTCACAACGGCTCCGGTGCTCGCCCACCCGGACCCGTGCAGGCAGTTCATCGTGGAGGTGGACGCATCGGACACGGGCATCGGAGCCGTCCTCTCCCAGCGGTCGGAGGAGGACCAGAAGATCCACCCGTGCGCCTTCTTCTCCCGGCGTTTCAGTCCTGCGGAGAAGAATTACGACATCGGCAACAGGGAGTTGCTGGCCGTCCACGCCGCCCTAGAGGAGTGGAGACACTGGCTGGAGGGAGCAGGGCAGCCGTTCATCGTATGGTCCGATCACAAGAACCTGACCTACGTGCGGACGGCTAAGAGGCTCAACCCCAGGCAGGCGCGCTGGGCTCTCTTCTTCAGCCGGTTCGACTTCACCCTCACCTACCGCCCGGGCACCAAGAACGTCAGGGCAGACGCCCTCTCCCGTCTGTTTCCCGAGGGGTCCCCTGACGCCCCAGACACCATCCTTCCCCCGGCCCGGGTGGTGGGTGTCGTCACCTGGGCCATCGGTGGTGAGAAGGGCCCAGCGCGCCCAACCCGACCCACGCAATGGACCCCGGAACCGGCTATTTGTGCCTCCCTGTGTCCGGCCCCAGGTGCTGGAGTGGGGCCACTCCAGCCATCTTGCTTGCCACCCCGGTGTCTACCGAACGGCGGCCTTTGTCCGCAGGGGTTTCTGGTGGCCCACCATGGAGGCAGACACCAGAGAATTCGTGGCAGCCTGCACCACCTGCGCCCGCAGCAAGGCTCTCCATCGCCCTCCAGCAGGTCTCCTGCCCCCCCTTCCTGTCCCCGGCCGACCTTGGTCCCACATTGCCTTGGACTTTGTAACTGGCCTCCCCGTGTCGCAAGGCAATGACACCATTCTGACCATTGTCGACCGGTTTTCCAAGGCCGTCCCCTTTGTTGCCCTCACCAAACTCCCCTCTGCAGCCGAGACGGCGGACCTTCTCGTCTCCCACGTCGTCCGACCCCATGGGATTCCCCTGGACATTGTCTCTGACCGTGGTCCCCAGTTCACTTCGAAGGTATGGCAGGCCTTCTGTAAGGGGATTGGGGCCACGGTCAGCCTCTCCTCCGGGTATCACCCCCAGACCAATGGGCAGGCAGAGCGGGCCAATCAAGCCCTGGAGGCGGCTTTGCGTTGCGTTACCACCAGCAACCCCGCCTCCTGGAGCAAGTACCTGCCCTGGGTGGAGTACTCGCTCAACTCCATGGAGAGTTCGGCTACCGGTTTGTCCCCCTTCGAGTGTTCTCTTGGCTATCAACCTCCTCTGTTCCCCCATCAGGAGTTGGAGGTGGCGGTCCCGTCCACGAAGGCCCATCTCGTTTGGAAGACCGCCCGGGCCGCTCTGTAGCTCGCAACAGAGCGGGCCCGGCGCAGCGCCAACCGGCGGAGAGTGCCGGCTCCAGCTTATCGACCTGGCCAGAAGGTATGGCTCCTGGCCCGGGACCTGCCCTTCCCTACCCTCAACCGGAAGCTGGCTCCCCGCTACGTCGGTCCCTACACCATCGACCGCATCGTCAACCCTTCGGCGGTGCGTCTCCATCTCCCTACCTCACTCAAGATCCATCCCGTCTTCCATGTCTCGCGCCTCAATCCGGTAGCCACCAGCCCCCTGTCTCCCCCTGTCCAAGCTCCTCCACCCCCCAGGATCCTCGACGGTGGTGACATGGTCTGGGATGTCGACCAGCTGCTCGCCGTACGCCGCCGGGGGCGTGGGTACCAATACCTGGTGGACTGGGTTGGCTATGGGCCCGAGGACCGCAGCTGGGTTCCCCGGTCCTACCTGGCCGACCCCGCACTGCTGGAGGAGTTCTATCGGGCCCACCCCAACGCCATTGGACGGTCGCCCGGTGTCTCCCGTAGGAGGGGGGGTCCTGTTGTGGTTACACCGCCCCGAGCTGCCTCCCCGGCACGTTCAAGCCACTCCCCCAGCTCGGACGTGCCGGAAACATCCCGAGCGCTGCACTGCACCAGGTGTTTGCCATCATCCATCAGGCACACCTGTGGCAATCAGGCAGCCTTCTACAAGAAGCCTCCCAGAATGTCTCTCTGAGCTTCGACGTACTGAACCCTGCGGTAAAGTTCTGACAAGCCCTCCAGCGTTCCTTGTGTAACCAGGTTAAAATTAATGTTTTTATTTTATTTTGTTTGAGTATGAAATATCACCAAATCCTGTCTGTGTGCTGTTATTTGTGTTTACTACATTTTATTTTATGTCATTATTTACTTTTATGTGTTTTACAACGACCGTCATATACGTGTACTGTCGTTTTAAGAGAGAGGTCTTGTGGGTACACGGAAGACGGAACGCGGGAGAGGCCATTTTTGTTTTGTGGGAGGAGTCTCAAGCAGCAATCGAGCCGAGCCACGCGTGTTTCTTACCGTGGGACAGTTTTGCGGGTTGAGGAGAACGTAACCTTGAGTATCCCTGTAAGAAGATACTGCAAGCTGTGGGATAAAATACTTGTTTATCCTTTCTTACATCGGAGTCCCGTGGACGGTTTCTACTTCTAACGCACACGAGTGGAGTCCGGGCAGTGGTTGAACTTCGACCCCCACGTCCGTAAGAAACACCGCTCCCGCTGGAGGACTGGACGGTTGTCGAAGGGTTTGAAACTAAAATAAATGGCAAGGTGAGCCAAATAGAGTCCTGTGTGTCCCCCCTCCTTCCTTGATTATGATGATGATGATGATGATGAGAGACTGAGGGCCCCCCATAACACCTGGGACCCCACCGAAAATAGAACACAACGCAGAGCTGATGATGGAAGTGACGGGCGTGCAGCAGGCTGACCAGCAGAGAACAGCATAGGACTGCCCCCGTTACATTGGTGCCGTGACCCTCCTGGATTCTGAGAGTGACATCAGTTGCTCGCCGCGGGAGGCTGCTGTCGTCATCAAGCCCCAGACGTCCTCAGGTATTTCTATAGACTGTACGCTCATGTTACAGTGGACTGGAGTTGAGCTGTGTGGACACTGGACAGTCATAGCTGTGGTTACCATGGACTGGGCTTGTGAACAGGACATTTGTATATACTGAAGGAAGAAAAACACACGAAAAAAAAAGGAAAAAAAAGGTTAATGTTGATGTGATTGAAGGACTCGTGTGAATAATCTATTGATCTAAACTACTGGATATGTGCATATGTGATTAATCTATTGGTGCATTTGTTGTTTGTGTGTGATTGTTTCAATCTCTTAGTGATTTCTAGATTCAATTATTTAAATGAATTGAGCTTTTCACTTTTTTATTTTATTTTTTATTTTATCTGAGTGTTAGAGGTAGGAACATGGCAGAGGGTGGTTCGTACGTAGGTGGGGGTAACATTGCTGATCAGGATCTTTTGGATCGCCAGTGTGCTATGGAGAGGGGGTACCAGTTAGATGTGGGTGGGGGTTTACGGCTAGGTGTAGGTAGGAGTTTCGGGCAGCTCTTAGAGTGCGAGGAACCAGACACCAGAGCACCAGGACCTAGAGACCCGACCACATTTGGCACTCCTCAGTTCACCTCCACACGCTACGTAGAACGGGCCAGGCCAGTTATCAGCGAAGGGGCTGTGCTAGGTAACAGCGAGCAGCCAGTGGGTGAGTTAGCAATGCTCATTACTCAGTTGGCAGAGAAGATAGGAGAGTCAATCACTGCTAAGCTGCAGGAAACACAAGTGCTTAGAAACACACACACAGACAGTGCTAGGTCTGCTGAACAGTGTTCGGAGACAGTGCCTAGTGTTAGAGTAGTAATGCAGACAGACGCTAGGGAGCCTCCTATTTTCAGGGGCGACAGCTCTGATAAGTTTACAGTTCATGAGTGGGAGAGCCTTATGACTTTGTATTTGAGGAAGCGAGCCATTCCAGTTAGTGAGCAGTCACATGAGATTCTAGCTAAGCTTATGGGGAAAGCAGGGGACGTGGTGAGGATAAAGCTGCGCAACACATCTGTCGACCACATAGCGAACCCCCACATTATTTTTGATGTACTGAAGCAACACTTTAGTGACTTCACATACTCGAGCATGCCCCTGGCGGACTTTTACAGTACGCTGCCCAAGCCAGGTGAGGACGCTATGGAGTATTGGATTAGGCTTAATAAGACAGTGGAGGTGGCTGACGAATGCTTGAAGTGGCAGGGCCGTAGTATTGAAGAGCCAAGCCACGAGGTAAGCATGATGTTTATCAAACACTGTCCAGATCAGTCTCTTGCCAATGTTTTTAAGTTCAAGTCCGCAGGGAAATGGTCTGCTAGCGAGATCCAGGAGAGGCTTGATGAGCACATGCTGGAGAGGAAGTCCCGTGTTGCTGCAGGTGGACAACGTGAAGCAGGCGCGGTAGAGCGTAGGTTCCATTCACAGGTTCATGTCCCTGTAGTCGACATGGCTCCCGACTTGAACACGACCGTGCCGGTGGTGCTATCTCCCGTCCCGGCTCATGCGTCATCTCCTATACCATTTTGTGCAAGGTCTCCTACACCGTCTCCTGCACCTGTCTCTGGCGGTGATGATTATATGAGGAGTTTGGTGAGCTTGCTAGACCGCTTGGTCAAAATGCAGACTCAGGTTCCAGTTAGCACTGCAGTCCGGACACCGACGCAGACTCAACCGCCAGCTAGCGCCGCAGGGCAGGTGTCAGACGCACCGCAGAGGTTGTGCAGGGTTTGTAAGTCTCCGGATCACTCCACATTTTCCCACTGCAGCCGGGAGAACCGATGTATAAACTGTTTGTCTCCTGGTCATTGGAAGAGGGACTGTCCTCACCCTCAGCCGCCCAACCAGCTCCGTTCTCAGCCTGGTGGAAGAGCTGGTCGTCAGTCTCGTCCGTTAAACTACTAAACCCACACCTAGAGAGGGATGGTGTGGGTAATGTAGATGTATCCCTCACTGATGTCTCCGACCTGGCTCACTTGTATGAAGACAAGTGTGCCAAAGCACCTCAGGGTTCGCGTATGGTCATTCAGGCGACACAGAGGATTCAGGCTTTCAGTGACTTGTTCTATGCTCCTGTTCTTATCAACCAGAGTGTGCAGCTTAATGGCATGTTGGATACTGGCTCTATGTCATGCAGTATCAGTGAAAATGCAGTAGAGAAGCTCCGCTCTGGGGGTGTTTTACCTGAGAAGCAGCAGCCTGAAGAGAACATTGTCTTGATTGGCTGCGGTGGTCTGGAGACTAGGCCTGATGGTTTTTATGACCTCAACATGCAGCTTTATGGTGTTTCCTTTGTCATACCCACTCTGGTCGTGCCTGGTCAGCATGATGATCTGATAGTCGGCACAAACGTCATTAAACATGTGGCCCATGTACTCAAGAGTGGTACTGAGTACTGGGACATCGCGTCCAGACAGGAACATCCGTCTAGTCCTGACGTTGAACAGTTCTTGTCCATGTTCACGAATGTAGAGCGCTGGAGGGGTGGTGCAGTTCCTGAGAAGATAGGTACTGTTAAGCTCACCCAGGCCGTGACACTCTTACCGAGGCACGAGCACTTAGTCTGGGGCAGACCTCCTGCTAAGGTGCCTATGTCAGCTGGAAGCACTGTTGTTGTGGAGCCGACAGACTCCAAGGCCATGCCACGCAGTGTCCTCGTAGGTCGACTTGTCACACCGCTCTGGGGTGATAGGTGGGTACCCATGACTGTTGTCAATCCATCTGACAAAGCCATCACACTGAAAAGGAACTGCAAGTTGGCTGATGTGTTTCCATGCTTGGCGATTGAGGACTTTAATGTTTTCCAGGGACTGCAATCAGTTGCAGGGAGGCATGAGTCCAACGCCACAGATAGTGCCTGTCCCCCTGTCCAGCCGGCTAGGAGTTTGTCAGAGCTCGGACTCAGTGACATTGACCTCAGCTCCTGTCAGGTTAGTGAGGCATGCAAGTCCCAGCTCACTCAGCTGCTCACCGAGTACCATGACATCTTCTCCAGGGACTCTCTGGACTGTGGCGAGGTCACAGGATACACACATCGCATCCATCTGGTGGATGAGCGCCCCTTTCGCTTGCCCTAAAGGAGGGTTCCCCCAGCCCACTATCAGAAGTTGAGACAGGTTCTCACTGATATGGAGGAGAAAGGGATTATCCGGAAGTCCTCGAGCGCATACGCTTCACCGCTGGTTATGGTATGGAAGAAGGATGGCGGGCTTCGGATCTGCACTGATTTCAGATGGCTGAATGCTCGGACCTTGAAAGACGCTCATCCCTTGCCACACCAGTCGGACTGTCTTGCCGCGCTGGGTGGTAACTGCCTCTTTAGTACGATGGACCTCACCTCTGGCTTCTTCAACATCCCAATGCATGAAGATGACAAGAAGTACACTGCTTTCACGACTCCCCTTGGGTTGCATGAATACAATCGCATGCCACAGGGCCTTTGTAATAGCCCTGCAGCCTTCATGAGAATGATGATTGGGATCTTTGGGGATCTGAACTTCACGAAGCTTTTGTGCTATCTTGATGATCTTCTTGTCTTCGCGCCGTCAGAGGTTGAGGCTCTGTCGAGGCTCCGCACTGTGTTTCAGAGGTTGAGGGAGAACAACTTGAAACTGGCTCCGAAGAAGTGTCATCTGCTGCAGAAGCGGGTGCGGTTTTTGGGCCACGTGGTTGATGGCGGAGGTGTGTCTGTCGATCCCTCCAAAGTAGAGGTCATCTCCAACATGACAGTGCAGGATCTCATGGAAGGTGATGGGTGCACGCCTTCTGTTCGTAGGATCAAATCTTTCCTTGGTATGGTATTTTACTACCAGCATTTCCTCCCGAACTGCTCCTCCGTGGCTAAGCCCCTGTTCGCCCTTACAGCTGGACAAAAGAGGAGGGGGAGGTCGGCTAAGGATAAGAAGCCCCATGGCAGCTTCCGTAAGCTTACCTCCGCAGACTGGACGGTGGAATGTGGGGAAGCATTTGATCTGTTGAAGACGATGTTACTGGAGTGTGTGGTGCTTGCCCATCCAGACTTTGAGGTGCCTTTCATTTTGTCGGTCGATGCGTCTTTGGACGGACTCGGCGCGGTGCTGTCTCAAGTGCCCCGAGGAGAGTCCAAGGCCAGACCTGTTGGTTTTGCAAGCAAGTCCCTCAGTGCCTCACAGCGGAAGTATCCAGCTCATAGACTGGAGTTCATGGCGCTGAAGTGGAGTGTTTGTGAAAAGTTCAGCCACTGGCTGAAGGGTCAAAGTTTCACCGTTTGGACAGATAATAATCCGCTGACTTATCTCCTAACGAAGCCGAAGCTTGACGCGTGTGAGATCCGCTGGGTGTCTAAGTTGGCGTCTTACACCTTCGATCTCAAACACCTGCCAGGGAAGAAAAACGTGGTGGCGGATGCATTGAGTCGCGACCCTTTTTCCAAGCCCGTCAGTCAGAGGCTACTTAGGGAGCCCTACCCGGCCCTTGTTCAGGAAGCCGACGGGGTTGAGGGGGACTCTGTGCAGGATGTTTTCAGACTCAGTTGCCAGTCCCAAACACTGAGTAGTGCGCGATCTGGGTTTGCTTGTGATGCAGCTGAGGTCAGGGCTTTTTGTCAAGCCAAATGTGACTGGCCTGATGCATCAGTATTCACAGCACTCAGTTTGGTCCAGCACGTTCAGCATCTGTCGGGTGGTCAGGATACACTGCCAATGTTATCCACCGAGGAGCTCAGGTTGAGTCAGGAGCAGGACCCCTGCATCTCCAAGGTGTTGCCCTTTGTCGCTGTTCGGAAGCGGCCATCGAGGCGTGAGAGGCATGGTGCTGACCAGAAGGTCCTCAGGCTGCTGAAACAGTGGGAGAAGTTGGAAGTCAATGATGGTGTCTTGTACAGGGTGACAAAGGACCCAGTGTCCAAGCAGAGGAGGTGTCAGTATGTTTTACCTCTGAGTCTGAAAGACAAGGCACTGTCTGGCATCCACGATCACGCTGGTCATCAGGGCCAGGACCGTACTCTCTCTCTTGCAAGGCAGCGTTTTTATTGGCCTGACATGGAGAGGGATATCAGAGCATATGTCAGATGCTGTCTGAGATGTGTGTTTGGGAAGACCCCAGAGCCAGCTGCTTGCGCGCCCCTGGAGAGCATTAAAACCTCCGCACCGATGCAGCTTGTGTGTATGGATTTCTGGTCCGCTGAGGACAGTAAGCAGCGGTCGGTCGATGTCCTAGTGGTTACTGACCACTTCACTAAGCTTGCTCACGCATTCCCCTGCGCCAATCAGACAGCGAAGCAGGTCGCCAAGAAACTCTGGGATCATGTATTCTGTGTTTACGGGTTTCCGGAGAGAATACATTCTGACCAGGGCACAAACTTTGAGAGCAACCTGATTGCAGAGCTTCTCAGGTTGGCGGGTGTAGCGAAGTCCCACACGACGGCCTACCATCCTATGGGTAATGGCGGGACAGAGCGGTTTAATCGCACGATGGGGAATATGCTCCGTTCCCTTCCGCTTCAGCAGAAGCAACAGTGGCCTCAGCAGATCCATTCTCTCACGCTCGCGTACAATGCCACTGTTCACGAGACCACGGGTTACGCGCCTTTCTTCCTGATGTATGGGCGTGTCCCAAGACTGCCGGTGGATGTTATGTTCAGGCAGGTTTTGCATGACCCTCACGTTGTTGATTATGACTCTTATGCTCAGTCTCTGCTTTCCTGTCTAAGGAGTGCAATGGAGATCGCTCAGAAGCACTCCACGGCTGAGCAGCAGCATCAGGCGCGACAGTACAACAGACATGCCAAGGGCACTGTCCTGTCTGTCGGGGATCGTGTTTTGGTTGCGAACCAGAGTGAGCGAGGGAAGAGAAAGTTGGCTGACAAATGGGAGAACGGAGTGTACACGGTTGTCGGTGTCAACCCCAATATCCACGTCTACAAGATTCAGGATGCAGAGGGGCACACCAGGGTGGTGCACAGGAACCGTTTGTTGGAGGTCAACTTCTTGCCCCTCCCTGAGTTAGATCAGGGTGAGGAGTCCAGTACAACCAGTCAGTTGCTTGACTGCGCAGGGTCCAATGAGGAGGACAGTGCAGATGGCCTGACGGTCTCAGGGGATGCAGTGGGGCTAGCAGTCTCATCACTTGGAGACTCACCTAGATCTGAGTGGGCAGAAGCGGAAGAGTTCATTCCGTCTAGTCTGGTAGTCAGTCCTGTGGGGGCCACTGCTCAGTCTCCACCCAACACACACGCACCACACAACACACATGCACCACACATAGAGGCATCACACTCACTCGATGTAGGTGTTATATCTCACACTGATTCGCACACAGGGGCACCACCCTCACTCGATACAGATGTTGCAGCTCGCACTGTCTCACGCACACAAGTAGAGAGCGATGGTCGGGTTAGGACACGCACAGGGAGGGCGGTGAGGTCAGTGAACAGGTTAATAGAATCTATGGCTCAGATGCCATTTCTACGGAGTGTGAGGGTTTGAACTTTGATGGAGGTTGGAGTCATTCAAACTAGTTTAATGTGAGTTATTAGGTGTCTATCAGACAGGGTTGTTTTGGGCCAAGTGCATGGTGTGGCGTATCAGGCGTCACATTGATCTAAGGGAATTCTGAGACTTGATCAACCTCATTATTTTCTGGACCTCGTAACCGAGGTAGCTCCTAAGTTGATTGGAGGACTAGGTCCTTCTTTTCACTTGTGCCAGTAGTCAGTGATGGGCTTTTCCTTTCCTCTTTCTCTTTTTATCCTGCTGTCAGGATGTTGGTGAATTTCAGGAGGGGTGAATGTAACCAGGTTAAAATTAATGTTTTTATTTTATCTTGTTTGAGTATGAAATATCACCAAATCCTGTCTGTGTGCTGTTATTTGTGTTTACTACATTTTATTTTATGTCATTATTTACTTTTATGTGTTTTACAACGACCGTCATATACGTGTACTGTCGTTTTAAGAGAGAGGTCTTGTGGGTACACGGAAGACGGAACGCGGGAGAGGCCATTTTTGTTTTGTGGGAGGAGTCTCAAGCAGCAATCGAGCCGAGCCACGCGTGTTTCTTACCGTGGGACAGTTTTGCGGGTTGAGGAGAACGTAACCTTGAGTATCCCTGTAAGAAGATACTGCAAGCTGTGGGATAAAATACTTGTTTATCCTTTCTTACATCGGAGTCCCGTGGACGGTTTCTACTTCTAACGCACACGAGTGGAGTCCGGGCAGTGGTTGAACTTCGACCCCCACGTCCGTAAGAAACACCGCTCCCGCTGGAGGACTGGACGGTTGTCGAAGGGTTTGAAACCAAAATAAATGGCAAGGTGAGCCAAATAGAGTCCTGTGTGTCCCCCCTCCTTCCTTGATTATGATGATGATGATGATGATGAGAGACTGAGGGCCCCCCATAACACCTGGGACCCCACCGAAAATAGAACACAACGCAGAGCTGATGATGGAAGTGACGGGCGTGCAGCAGGCTGACCAGCAGAGAACAGCGCAGGACTGCCCCCGTTACACTTGCATTCTGTTTATTCCCCAGTGTCTTATCTTCGTGTCTCTGTTTCCTCCCAAGACTCTCCCTCCGCGATTTCCGCATCTCCCTCGTCCCCAGCGACCTTCACGTTTTCTCCCCGGACCTCTCCTGCGATCTCCCCCCTTGTCCCTCTATCTGGACCCCTCCCTTCGGACTCGACTTCCCGGATCTCGGACCTGGACTTTCTCGGACAACCCCTCTTGGATCACGGACTGGACTTTCTTGCCAGGTGCACGCACATTTTTTCAACACCTCCTGGTCATTTACATACCGCACCACACATAGGCTAAAAACACTCACGCATAGTTATACACGCAAACCACGGGACACCACACATAGTTTATTCACACATCCCACTAACAGAACGCCTTTTTCACCATACATTTCCCTCCCACAATAAAACCCCCCTTTGTAGATTTAGAAGTCATCTCGTGTCTGTCTGTCTTGGGTTTCGCCACACGGGTCAGGTTCTGGTGCGCGAGCACAACAGAACGTCGGAGCCATTATGGACCCAGGCAAACCCAAGGAGCGGACGGTCCCTGTGACGCCCCAGAGCCCCGTCCCCCTAGAGGCAGTAGTAAGAAGTCACAGTTGCCAACTTGCCTCTCTCCGCTCAGAGCTTACTACTGCCTTCACCCGTGTCACCGGAGAGGTCAGCGATCTTCAGTCCGGCTCCCAGGCCGCGACGAGCGCGTTAGATGCCCTCACCGCGCAGATCGCTGCACTCTCCACAGCGGTCTCCAGGATGAGTGACCACCCTGCCCTGGCCTCGGTCTCTGCCCCCAGCTCGGCCTTCTGTTTCCCCGTTCCTGGTCCCGACGTTCCCCCTCCTCCGAGTCAACCCCCACTGGACCCCCGGTGCGAGCCTAACCTCCCCTGCCCGAAGGCCTTCGGTGGGGAGTTCGAGCTGTGCAGGGGTTTCCTTGGTCAGTGTGAGCTCCTGTTCAAACACCAGCCAGCCAGGTATAGGACAGGAGAGACCAAGGTAGCCCTTGTCATGTCCCTCCTCACCGGCAAAGCCCTCAGCTGGGCCATAGCGGCGGTAGGCCATACCGAGCAGCTCGCCTCGGACTATTGTGCCTTCCGCCGCGAGTTCAATCTGGTGTTCGACCACCCAGCTGACGGGCAGGACGCTGCCGGCCGCCTCCATTCCATCCAACAGGGAGCCAGGTCGGTGGCAGATTATTCCTTGGAGGTAAGGATACTTGCGGCAGACAGTGGGTGGGATGACACTGCGCTCAAGAGCGCGTACAGGAGGGGGCTGAGCGACCCCATCAAAGATCTCATCGTTCGGGACCGCCCTGCCTTCTTCAACGAGCTCGTCACCCTCGCCCTCCAGATGGACGAACGGCTGCAGGAGCGGCGCCAGGAACGCGCCCCGCGCGCTGGCCCCTCCCATAGACCAACCCCCGTCCGTTCTACCGGTGCCTTCCCTGGGTCAGCGTCCCGTGGGCTCTCTCCACCCTCACACTCCCCCTCGCAACCCTGGGTGGCTTCTGGATCCAGGCCGGAGGAGGAGCCCATGCAGTTGGGTCGGTCACGGCTCCCGCTGGAGGTTAGGGAGCAGAGGATGCGTGGCCACCTCTGCCTCTACTGCGGGAGGTCGGGCCACTACATCAAGGCCTGCCCGACTCGCCCAAAAAGGCCCGGCTCACTAGTGAGGGGTGTCCTAGTGAGCCTGACGACCCTTCCTCAGCCCCAGCCCAAGAAGGAGCACAACCACCTTTTTCCGGTCACTCTCACCTGGGGTAACGACTCACTGTCTGTTGGTGCACTCCTGGATTCGGGGGCGGACGAGTGTTTGATGGACATCTCGCTGGCCCGGCAGGCCGGCATTCCACTCGTCCCCCTAGACCAGGGGTTGGGAACCTTTTTGACTGGGAGAGCCATAAAAGCCAAATATTTCTAAATATATTTCAATGAGAGCCATATAGTATTTTTAACGTATAATAAATTAAATATGTCTTACTTTTAATGCGACTTCTGGTGCTGCATGGTTTTGCTGATGGCCTTGTAGTCTGGTTCATACGTGGTGAGGTTGAGCTTCATGCAGGCGTTGAGGCTTCCATCAGTTAAACGTGAGCGTAGGTTGGTCTTAATGTTCCTCATATGCGAGAAAGACTGTTCACATGCATATGTAGAGCCAAACATGGTCAATACGGCAATACTCACACGCTGCATTGTGTGGTATGTCACAGGAAGCTCGTTCCAAGTTTTAAGAATCAGCTGGTCTTCAGGTTGAAGATTTTTAATTTCTGTCCACTTGTGTTCCCTCGCCAGCTCTGCTCGCTGTCGCGCAAGACTTTCCAACTCTGCATTAAGTGACTTGAACTTACTCATCCACATGTCTGATGCCTTCAGGTCAGCAACTTCCAGCTCAAAGTCTCCGATAGAGACCCCGGGGATGCATGTCAGGTCGATTTTGTCCACTGCACACTCATGTGGATGAGTGATGAACTTGAAAAGACCAGTGCGCGCACGAAATTCTCCACAACGTGCTTTGAATGATTGCGGGAGATTGGACGTAAAGCCAGCTAGCTGCTGGAGATCCAGATGTTGAGTGGAGTCACTTGCTAAGCATGCATCTCTAAATTGTTGCAGTCTTTCAAAGTGCAGAAGACGACCTGTTTCAATGTCCCTGAGAAAGACTTCCAGCTTGCTTTCAAATGCAAACACTGCTTGTTGAAGGGATGAGATTGTATTTCCAATACCTTGCATTTTCACATTGAGCTGGTTCAGATGGCCAGTTATGTCCACGAGATAGTGGAACTGCAGGAGCCAGTCAGTGTTGTTTAGCTCAGGATGCTTGACGCCTTTCATTTCAAGAAAAGTCCGGATTTCACTCAGGCAAGCTGCAAAACGGCTGAGCACCTTCCCCCTTGACAACCAACGCACGTTGCTGTGTAAAAGCAGACCGGGGTAATGATTCCCAACTTCTTCTAACAGAGCTTTAAACTGGCGATCATTTAAAGCTCGGGCAACAATAAAGTTGACCACTCGAATGACCAGCGACATCACCTCACCAAGCTCCTGGCCACACGTCTGAGCGCAAAGCGCCTCCTGGTGCAGGATGCAATGAAAACTTAGGATGGCTCTCTTTTCATGTTCACGGAGAAGCGCTACAAATCCTTTGTTCTTCCCCAACATACAGAGTGCACCATCAGTACAGACAGAAATAAGTTTATCCATCGGTAGTTTTTTTTCTTTAGCAAACTCCATGAAAGACATGAATAAATCCTCTCCTCTTGTTGTCCCTTTCATTGGCAAAACAGCCAAGCTTTCCTCACGCAGTGTGTCACCTGCAGCATACCTGGCAATGATACTGCACTGAGATAGATGGCTAACGTCTGTTGACTCATCTAACGCGAGAGAAAAGTATGTCCCGGCGTTTATGTCCTTCATTTGTGTTTCCTCGACTTGATTTGCCATCATGATGCTACGGTCGTGCACAGTTCTTGCTGACAGGGGCATGTCTTTTATTCGTTTGATTATCTTGTCTTTATTTGGGAAGTCATCAAACAGTTCATTGGCCACATCAAGCATGAATGTTTTGGCGTACTCGCCATCTGTGAATGACTTTCCATTCCTTACTATTGCCAAAGCACCCGCAAAGCCAGCGGAATTCCCGTCACCTTGCTTGGTCCACACACGTAGTTGCTGCTGACTCGTCTGCACTCTCCGCTGTAGCTCCTCGCGTGCCCTTTTCCTGCCGTCCCCCGCTGGATATTTCCATGCAAATGAAGCATGGTGCGTATCGAAGTGCCGCTTTATATTTGACCGTTTCATCGATGCAATTTTATCATTGCATATTAGACATACCGCAGATCCTGCTCTCTCCACAAATGCAAATTCCTCTGTCCACGCAGCCTGGAATGCACGGTAATCATCGTCTTTTTTTCTTTTCGCCATCTTTTCCGTTACAAGGGTTGAAGCGGATAAACTAGTTGGCTGTCTGATAAAATTGATTTCTTCACCTTTACAATGACCCGGACATGCTCGCGAGCCATTGGTTCCCGACCCGACCCACGGGTGACCCGTGGCCCGTGAAATGTATCTTCAAAACTAATTTCTGTTTACTTTAAAATGACACAGTATTATTAAGAAATATCACAAGTATTATAAAATCAGTTCCAAACTGATTTTTTTGAAAAAAAAAAATAATTTTCAACTCAAAATTGTCTGGGAGCCATATGCCGTCACCGGAAGAGCCATATATGGCTCGCGAGCCATAGGTTCCCGACCGCTGCCCTAGACACACCCCTCACAGCCCAAGCCCTAGATGGTCGTTCACTTGGTAAGATCACACATAGCACTGCTTCCCTCACCCTCACCCTTTCGGGTAATCACGTGGAAGCTATCCGTTTCTTGGTTTTGCACGGCCCCACAGCGCCCCTGGTGTTAGGAAGACCGTGGTTGGAACGGCACGATCCCTACATCTCTTGGTCTACTGGGCGGATTTTGGGTTGGAGCGTTGCGTGTCATGCCAACTGCCTTCGCTCCGCCCACTCCCCGTCCAGCGGCCTCAGACCCGTGCCTCCTCCCACGGATCTCACTGGTGTTCCTCCCATTTATCACGATTTAGCCCCTGTATTTAGTAAAGACAGTGCACTTTCCCTCCCCCCTCACCGTCCCTATGATTGTGCCATAGATCTCTTTCCCGGGGCCGCCCTTCCCACCGGTCGGTTGTATAACCTCTCCGTCCCGGAGAAGGAGGCTATGCGCAATTATATCACAGAGTCCCTGGCCTCAGGAATCATAAGGCCCTCGTCTTCCCCAGTGGCAGCGGGCTTCTTTTTTGTGGCAAAGAAGGAGGGCAGCCTGAGGCCTTACATAGATTATCGAATGCTAAATAACATCACGGTGAAAAATAAATATCCACTCCCCCTTATGAGTTCCACGTTCGAGCCACTCACTCACGCCACGGTGTTCACGAAGCTGGACCTGCGCAGCGCGTACCACCTGGTGCGCATCCGGGAAGGGGATGAATGGAAGACGGCCTTCAACACCCACCTAAGGCATTTCGAATACCTCGTTATGCCCTTCGGCCTCACCAACGCCCCGGCCGTCTTCCAGGCGTTGGTCAACGACGTGCTCCGGGACATGCTGAACACGTTCGCGGTGGTGTACCTGGATGACATCCTCGTGTTCTCCAGGACTGAGGAGGAACACCACCAGCATGTCCGCCTGGTCCTCCAACGGCTGCTGGAGAACAGGCTCTTCGTGAAAGCCGAGAAGTGCGTGTTCCACTCCGCCTCCGTGGAGTTCCTTGGCCACATCGTGGAGAAGGGGCTCGTCCGCACTGACCCCAGGAAGACCCGAGCGGTGGAGGAGTGGGCACGGCCCACTAACAGGACGCAAA
The DNA here is from genome assembly GCF_029633865.1 of Lampris incognitus. Classification (NCBI taxonomy): domain Eukaryota; kingdom Metazoa; phylum Chordata; class Actinopteri; order Lampriformes; family Lampridae; genus Lampris; species Lampris incognitus. The sequence goes on along the minus strand of NW_026611585.1, from coordinate 195,634 downwards.
TCCAGCGCTTCCTGGGGTTTGCAAACTTCTACCGGCGCTTCATCAGGGGGTTCAGCCGTGTGGCCGCCCCCCTCACTGCACTCACCTCCAACCTCCGCCCCTTCTCCTGGACCTCGGAGGCAGAAGCCGCCTTTTGGCCCTGAAGAGGCTGTTCACAACGGCTCCGGTGCTCGCCCACCCGGACCCGTGCAGGCAGTTCATCGTGGAGGTGGACGCATCGGACACGGGCATCGGAGCCGTCCTCTCCCAGCGGTCGGAGGAGGACCAGAAGATCCACCCGTGCGCCTTCTTCTCCCGGCGTTTCAGTCCTGCGGAGAAGAATTACGACATCGGCAACAGGGAGTTGCTGGCCGTCCACGCCGCCCTAGAGGAGTGGAGACACTGGCTGGAGGGAGCAGGGCAGCCGTTCATCGTATGGTCCGATCACAAGAACCTGACCTACGTGCGGACGGCTAAGAGGCTCAACCCCAGGCAGGCGCGCTGGGCTCTCTTCTTCAGCCGGTTCGACTTCACCCTCACCTACCGCCCGGGCACCAAGAACGTCAGGGCAGACGCCCTCTCCCGTCTGTTTCCCGAGGGGTCCCCTGATGCCCCAGACACCATCCTTCCCCCGGCCCGGGTGGTGGGTGTCGTCACCTGGGCCATCGGTGGTGAGAAGGGCCCAGCGCGCCCAACCCGACCCACGCAATGGACCCCGGAACCGGCTATTTGTGCCTCCCTGTGTCCGGCCCCAGGTGCTGGAGTGGGGCCACTCCAGCCATCTTGCTTGCCACCCCGGTGTCTACCGAACGGCGGCCTTCATCCGCAGGGGTTTCTGGTGGCCCACCATGGAGGCAGACACCAGAGAATTCGTGGCAGCCTGCACCACCTGCGCCCGCAGCAAGGCTCTCCATCGCCCTCCAGCAGGTCTCCTGCGCCCCCTTCCTGTCCCCGGCCGACCTTGGTCCCACATTGCCTTGGACTTTGTAACTGGCCTCCCCGTGTCGCAAGGCAATGACACCATTCTGACCATTGTCGACCGGTTTTCCAAGGCCGTCCACTTTGTTGCCCTCACCAAACTCCCCTCTGCAGCCGAGACGGCGGACCTTCTCGTCTCCCACGTCGTCCGACCCCATGGGATTCCCCTGGACATTGTCTCTGACCGTGGTCCCCAGTTCACTTCGAAGGTATGGCAGGCCTTCTGTAAGGGGATTGGGGCCAAGGTCAGCCTCTCCTCCGGGTATCACCCCCAGACCAATGGGCAGGCAGAGCGGGCCAATCAAGCCCTGGAGGCGGCTTTGCGTTGCGTTACCACCAGCAACCCCGCCTCCTGGAGCAAGTACCTGCCCTGGGTGGAGTACTCGCTCAACTCCATGGAGAGTTCGGCTACCGGTTTGTCCCCCTTCGAGTGTTCTCTTGGCTATCAACCTCCTCTGTTCCCCCATCAGGAGTTGGAGGTGGCGGTCCCGTCCACGAAGGCCCATCTCGTTTGGAAGACCGCCCGGGCCGCTCTGTAGCTCGCAACAGAGCGGGCCCGGCGCAGCGCCAACCGGCGGAGAGTGCCGGCTCCAGCTTATCGACCTGGCCAGAAGGTATGGCTCCTGGCCCGGGACCTGCCCTTCCCTACCCTCAACCGGAAGCTGGCTCCCCGCTACGTCGGTCCCTACACCATCGACCGCATCGTCAACCCTTCGGCGGTGCGTCTCCATCTCCCTACCTCACTCAAGATCCATCCCGTCTTCCATGTCTCGCGCCTCAATCCGGTAGCCACCAGCCCCCTGTCTCCCCCTGTCCAAGCTCCTCCACCCCCCAGGATCCTCGACGGTGGTGACATGGTCTGGGATGTCGACCAGCTGCTCGCCGTACGCCGCCGGGGGCGTGGGTACCAATACCTGGTGGACTGGGTTGGCTATGGGCCCGAGGACCGCAGCTGGGTTCCCCGGGTCTACCTGGCCGACCCCGCACTCCTGGAGGAGTTCTATCGGGCCCACCCCAACGCCATCGGACGGCCGCCCGGTGTCTCCCGTAGGAGGGGGGGTCCTGTTGTGGTTACACCGCCCCGAGCTGCCTCCCCGGCACGTTCAAGCCACTCCCCCAGCTCGGACGTGCCGGAAACATCCCGAGCGCTGCACTGCACCAGGTGTTTGCCATCATCCATCAGGCACACCTGTGGCAATCAGGCAGCCTTCTACAAGAAGCCTCCCAGAATGTCTCTCTGAGCTTCGACGTACTGAACCCTGCGGTAAAGTTCTGACAAGCCCTCCAGCGTTCCTTGCATTCTGTTTATTCCCCAGTGTCTTATCTTCGTGTCTCTGTTTCCTCCCAAGACTCTCCCTCCGCGATTTCCGCATCTCCCTCGTCCCCAGCGACCTTCACGTTTTCTCCCCGGACCTCTCCTGCGATCTCCCCCCTTGTCCCTCTATCTGGACCCCTCCCTTCGGACTCGACTTCCCGGATCTCGGACCTGGACTTTCTCGGACAACCCCTCTTGGATCACGGACTGGACTTTCTTGCCAGGTGCACGCACATTTTTTCAACACCTCCTGGTCATTTACATACCGCACCACACATAGGCTAAAAACACTCACGCATAGTTATACACGCAAACCACGGGACACCACACATAGTTTATTCACACATCCCACTAACAGAACGCCTTTTTCACCATACATTTCCCTCCCACAATAAAACCCCCCTTTGTAGATTTAGAAGTCATCTCGTGTCTGTCTGTCTTGGGTTTCGCCACACGGGTCAGGTTCTGGTCCGCGAGCACAACAGAACGTCGGAGCCATTATGGACCCAGGCAAACCCAAGGAGCGGACGGTCCCTGTGACGCCCCAGAGCCCCGTCCCCCTAGAGGCAGTAGTAAGAAGTCACAGTTGCCAACTTGCCTCTCTCCGCTCAGAGCTCACTACTGCCTTCACCCGTGTCACCGGAGAGGTCAGCGATCTTCAGTCCGGCTCCCAGGCCGCGACGAGCGCGTTAGATGCCCTCACCGCGCAGATCGCTGCACTCTCCACAGCGGTCTCCAGGATGAGTGACCACCCTGCCCTGGCCTCGGTCTCTGCCCCCAGCTCGGCCTTCTGTTTCCCCGTTCCTGGTCCCGACGTTCCCCCTCCTCCGAGTCAACCCCCACTGGACCCCCGGTGCGAGCCTAACCTCCCCTGCCCGAAGGCCTTCGGTGGGGAGTTCGAGCTGTGCAGGGGTTTCCTTGGTCAGTGTGAGCTCCTGTTCAAACACCAGCCAGCCAGGTATAGGACAGGAGAGACCAAGGTAGCCCTTGTCATGTCCCTCCTCACCGGCAAAGCCCTCAGCTGGGCCATAGCGGCGGTAGGCCATACCGAGCAGCTCGCCTCGGACTATTGTGCCTTCCGCCGCGAGTTCAATCTGGTGTTCGACCACCCAGCTGACGGGCAGGACGCTGCCGGCCGCCTCCATTCCATCCAACAGGGAGCCAGGTCGGTGGCAGATTATTCCTTGGAGGTAAGGATACTTGCGGCAGACAGTGGGTGGGATGACACTGCGCTCAAGAGCGCGTACAGGAGGGGGCTGAGCGACCCCATCAAAGATCTCATCGTTCGGGACCGCCCTGCCTTCTTCAACGAGCTCGTCACCCTCGCCCTCCAGATGGACGAACGGCTGCGGGAGCGGCGCCAGGAACGCGCCCCGCGCGCTGGCCCCTCCCATAGACCAACCCCCGTCCGTTCTACCGGTGCCTTCCCTGGGTCAGCGTCCCGTGGGCTCTCTCCACCCTCACACTCCCCCTCGCAACCCTGGGTGGCTTCTGGATCCAGGCCGGAGGAGGAGCCCATGCAGTTGGGTCGGTCACGGCTCCCGCTGGAGGTTAGGGAGCAGAGGATGAGTGGCCACCTCTGCCTCTACTGCGGGAGGTCGGGCCACTACATCAAGGCCTGCCCGACTCGCCCAAAAAGGCCCGGCTCACTAGTGAGGGGTGTCCTAGTGAGCCTGACGACCCTTCCTCAGCCCCAGCCCAAGAAGGAGCACAACCACCTTTTTCCGGTCACTCTCACCTGGGGTAACGACTCACTGTCTGTTGGTGCACTCCTGGATTCGGGGACGGACGAGTGTTTGATGGACATCTCGCTGGCCCGGCAGGCCGGCATTCCACTCGTCCCCCTAGACACACCCCTCACAGCCCAAGCCCTAGATGGTCGTTCACTTGGTAAGATCACACATAGCACTGCTTCCCTCACCCTCACCCTTTCGGGTAATCACGTGGAAGCTATCCGTTTCTTGGTTTTGCACGCCCCCACAGCGCCCCTGGTGTTAGGAAGACCGTGGTTGGAACGGCACGATCCCTACATCTCTTGGTCTACTGGGCGGATTTTGGGTTGGAGCGTTGCGTGTCAGGGTTTCGTACGTAGCAGAGCAGCTCTATCGCTGCGATCTATTGAAAGTCATCCCTCGATCCAAGCTTTGTCGGGCGCGCGCCACCCCGGTGCGCGTCCCGGCAATCTGCTCTTCCATCGGGCTACCAGGGGCGGGGCGAAAATGACGTGCAGTGAAGAAGAAGAAGAAGAAGAAGAAGAAGAAGAAGAAGAAGAAGAAGAAGAAGAAGAAGAAGAAGAAGAAGAAGAATTAAACCCAACAAAAAAAAGTGGCGAGAGCTGGGGGTACCAGGGGCGCGTGGAACCTTGCCGGAGTGTCTCCCCGGTAATACCAGTTTCGGCTGGTGCACGGGACGTGGGTATGTGTTCCGGCCGCTTCAACCTTTTCTCTTCCCGTACGCACCATCGTGGTAGAGTTTGAACCCTCCTCCCTGCCTCTCTCCCTCCTCCGATGGTCCTGGCTTGATTCCCCTTCCACCTGTTGTATCTGTCGCACACGTAAGGAATCCGGTTCGGCGCAAAACAAATCAAACAATACCAAACAAACAAAAACCAAACGAATTTCAGAGAGAATAAGACTTGCAAATTAGTTCCTTGTGTAATCATGTAATAGTTGGTGTTTTGTTTTTCTATTTATTTATTTATTTATGTATTTATGTATTTATTTATTTATTTATCTATCTATCTATCTATCTATCTATCTATCTATCTATCTATCTATCTATCTATCTATTTATTTATTTATTTTGTGTGTGCGTGTGTGTGTGGGGCGGGGCGGGGCGGGGCGGGGAAATAATATATCCTTTTGTTTACGGTTCCCTCTGTTTAAGCGAGCCACCGGCAGTGAATTGGCAGTAGAGTAAGTAGACCTTTGCTTAGAGGTGATTCTCAGCTGAGAGAGAGAGCATACAGAGCACACACACACAGAGCACCACCAAGAGAAACAGTTTAGAAGGCTGCCGTGCACGCTTTTCTATGTTTACTACTACGACTTTCGGCTCCTGCCGTTAGGGATCGCCACAGCGGATCATCCGTTTCCATGTCTTCCTGTCTTCTGCGTGTTCCTCTGTCACACCATCCACCTGCATGTCTTCCCTCACCACATCCATAAACCTCCTCTTTGGCCTTCCTCTTTTCCTCTTTCCTGGCAGCTCCATATTCAGCATCCAAACCGGCCAACTTGAGCAATCGTTCCTAATCTTGCTCTTCTTCGTTACTCCCAGTGAAAATGTTAGCATCCTCAACTCTGCCACCTCCAGCTCCGCCTCCTGCTGTCTTTTCGTCAGTGCCACTGTCTCTAAATCATATAACGTAGCTGGTCTCACGAACATCTTGTTAACCTTCCCTTTAACTCTTGCTGGTACCCTTCTGTCCTGACACTCTTCTCCACCCACTCCACCCTGCCTGCCTGCCTGCCTGCACTCTCTTCTTCACCTCTCTCCTGCACTCCCCGTTACTTTGGACAGTTGACCCCAAGTATTTAAAGTGAAATGCCTTTGTCACCTCCTCACGCGTAGGTATTCCGTCTTGCTCCTACTGACTTTCATTCCTCTTCTCTCCAGTGCATACTCGTCCATGGAGACTCCTGCCTGATCTTGTCCGTCAACCTGTCCATCACCGTTGCAACCAAGAAAGGGCTCAGAGCCGATCCTTGATGTAATCCCACCTCCACCTTGAACCCATCTGTCATTCCAACCACGCACCTCAGCATTGTCACACTTCCCTCATACATAGCCTGCACCACTCCTACATACTTCTCTGCAACTCTTGACTTCCTCCTACAATATCACACCTCCTCTCTCGGCACCCTGTCGTATGCTTTCTGTAAATCTACAAAGACACAATGCAACTCTTTCTGGCCTTCTCTATACTTCTCAATCCACCAACCTTTTCTCTCTCTCTCTCTCTCTCTCTCTCTCTCTCTCTCTCTCTCTCTCTCTCTCTCTCTCTCTCTCTCTCTCTCTCTCTGTCTCTCTCTCTCTCTCTCTCTCTCTCTCTGTCTCTCTCATTTTCTTCATTTATCAGCCCGTCAAAGTAGTCCTTCCACTTCGTAGCACACTCTCCTCGCTTGGCAGCACATTTCCATCTGTATCTTTGATCGCCCTAACTTGTCGCACATCCTCGGCAGCTCGGTCTCTCTGTCTAGCCAATCTGTACAAGTCTTTTTCTCCTTCCTTAGTGTCTAACCTGTCATACAGCTCACCGTACGACTTTTCCTTTACCTTTGCCACCTCTCTCTTTGCTTTACGCTGCATCTCCTTGTACTCCTGTGTACTTTCTTCATCTCTCTGACTATCCCACTTCTTCTTTGCCAACCTTTTCCTCTGTATACTTTGCTCTACTTCCTCCTTCCACCGCCACCACCACCACCGCCAAGTCTCCTTGTCTTCCGATGACACACCAAGTACCTTCCTAGCTGTCTTCCTCACTATTTCTGCAGCGCTTGCCCAGCCATCTGGCAACTCTTCACTACCACTCAGTGCCTGTGTTAACTCCTGCCTGAACTCCACACAACAGTCTTCCTTCTTCAACTTCCACCATTTGATCTTCGGCTGTGTCTTCACTCGCTTCCTCATGTTGGTCTCCAAAGTCATCTTACAGACCACCATCCGATGCTGCCTAGCTACGTTCTCCCCTGTCACCACCTTGCAGTATGCAATCCCTTTTACATCGCGCCTTCTACACAAGATATAGTCCACCTGTGTGCACTTTCCTCCACTCGTATATGTCGTCACCCTGTGCTCCTCCCTCTTCTTGAAATATGTATTCACCTCAGCCATTTCCATCCTTTTCGCAAAATCGAACACCATCTGTCCTTCCACATTTCTCTCCTCGATTCCATACCTTACCATCAACTCCTCATCACCTCTGTTCCCTTCAGCAACGTGTCCATCGAAGTCCGCTCCAATCACCACTCCCTCCTCCTTGGGTACCCTTTCCACCACGTCGTCCAACTCAACTCCAGAATTCTTCTTTTTCGTCCATCTTACACCCGACTTGCGGGGCATATGCGCTGATAACCGTCAGCAATACACCTTCGATTTCCAGCTTCATAATCCTCACTCTGTCTGACACTGTGTTCACCTCCAGCACGCTCTTGACATACTCTTCCTTCAGAATGACCCCTACCCCATTTCTCCTCCCATTCGCACCATGGTAGAAGAGTTTGAACCCACCTGCGATACTCCTGGCCTTACTCCCCTTCCACCTTGTCTCTTGTCACCTTTCTTCTTTCCATCACGTCAGCCAGCTCTCTCCCTTTACTAGCCATAGTGCCAACATTCAAAGTTCCGACTGACTCTCACCTCCACACGCCTACCCTTCCTCCTCTCTAGCTGCCTCTGGACATGCCTTCCCCCTCTCCTTTTCCTTCGCCCAACAGTAGCCTAGTTTCCACCGGCACTCCGCTGGTTAACAGTACCGATGGCGGTCGTCGGTAAGCCGAGCCTCGACCGATCCGGTATGGAAATCTTATTTATGATCCGCATATTTGATTTGGCAAAGATTTGACGCCGGATGCCCTTCCTGACGTAACCCTCCCCATTTGTCCGGGCTTGGGACCTGCACTAAGAATGCACTGGCTTGTGCATCCTCAGTGGCTGGGTTGCACGCTTTTCTATGTTTGCCCCTCACTTTTGTGGCGTGAACTATCAATTCTAGTAATACAGGTGTGTTTATGTTAGGTATCACAGACACACGCACACGCACAATATATGTCCAAAAGTATTGACATAACTGACCATTACACCTACAGGAGCTTTTCTGACATCTCATTCTGAATCCATAGAAACCCATATTCCACGAAG